>NC_067404.1:31703630-32003630 GCF_016432865.1 Antechinus flavipes | reverse complement strand
AGTTTATTTTATATTTTTATTTCTATTATAGTTAGATTTTTTTATTGGTATATTTTAAGTAATGATCTAGTTATCCAAATCCAATCCTTGAACACCAAATTCTTTTCCTCCCTCTTTTATTGATGCCTTTTGTTTTTATACTACTGTCTCTTTCCAGGAACCTCTCTTCCCCACAGAATTGTCTCTTGAACTATAGAAAACCAATTAAAATAAGCCATTTTAGCAATGACCTCTGACATGTCACATGTGATGTTCCATGCATACAGTTCATTACCTTTCTCCTGAGACAGGCAAAGTGTGACTCATAAATAATCCTTTGGAACCAAAATTTGCCTTGACATTTAATCTGAATTCTGATGGCTTTTAATGTTCTTTTCATTTGTTTTATTGTTGTTAATTGTATATTTCGGTCATACAAGTCTTCTCACGTTTCTCTGAATTCTTCATATCCATCGTTCTTTACGATGCAATAATATTCCATTATATTTATATACCATATTTTAGCATTAAAAAAAAACCAAAGTGCTTATCATTTCCTTCCCGAGACAGCCTCAGATTATTCCCCTGAAACTAATCTTATGGGACCACGCCATATTTTTGTATTCATTCTGTTACCTGCTCTTCTTCTGTCCTTTGTACTATTATTTAAAAATCTTAAGTTGATTGGTGAGTTCTCTGTGCATCTACATCCATCTCTTTAGACAACTCCCCCTTTTCTTCCTCCTTAAGTTGTTTTTCTTCATGTTTTCCCAACTTCTTTCTTTAGAATTTTCCATCCTTCCTAGGCCTGTAAAGATTTAAGCCATGAGATCTAGCCTTCCCTGGAGCACTTCGAAATCTGTTCTCCTTAAATGGTCAGGGGAGAACATGTCTGGTGACTCCCAGCATTCCTTTCCCCCATCCCAAAATCAAAATCAAGTCTCTCCATACAAACTCCATGCTCTAGAATAGAAAAAGCAGAAATCGGTATGAACTGAATTATCGAAAAGATGAGAAACCAGGGTATTGTAATAGAAAGGGCACTTGACTTGGAGCCAGGAGATCTTTGAATCCTGGCTCAGCTGTATTACCTTGGTTGAGTACCTTAACCTCTTTGAGCTTCTTTCTTCTCCTTTAAAAGAGGGACAACATTTGATCCATTTACATAACAGAATTCTTGCGAGAAAAGCACTTTAACCTTAATGCAGGAGAGAATCGTTGGCTGCTGCTTTTCTTTGCGGGAGTCTTCCACTTGCTGAGCCAGGCCATGGAAGATTTTTTTTTTTACAACATTGCTGTGGTTGCTCTCATCAAACCTTCTGAAGTTTGACTGGACTGGCGTTGTTGACAGTGCAAGCTGATAAATGAGGAAAGATGAGGGGAACAAAAAATACCTATTTGCTTCTTGGAAGTGAGGCTGGGGGAGGGGGTAGCTAGATAATACCAGTGGGTAGATCATGGGTCCTGAAAGTCAGGAGAAGTGAGACTGGGGGGAAGGGTAAAGATTATCTAGAGAATCTTGGAGCTGGAAAGGACTTAACCACATTTGGTCCAAGCCCTCTCTGACAGGATGTCATCACTCAATGACAATATAAGAGGAAATATGGTGTGTGCCCTCATTGACCTCTACTAATTAAAACAAAAATTGTTGGTCTCCATCAAGACAATCATTTGTCTTGAGCAGTATGATGAGTTCAGCATGCACCACATCTAGCTATGAGGTTGGTGTGTGTGTGTATGTGTGTGTGTATTTGTGTGCGTGTGTGTGTGTGTGTGTGTGTGTGTGTGTGTGTGTGTATGGGGAGGGTTGATTTGTTATTGTTGTTTTTTACCTTGCTAAATGAAAAGTCAAATAGATGAAAGTCACAAACCCATTTTGATGTGTGTTGATATACTTTCCTCTCTTTCAGGGTTGCCATGGCAACTGCATCCTCTCAAGTTCTCATCCCAGACATCAATTTTAATGATGCTTTTGAAAACTTTGCTTTAGATTTTTCCAGAGAAAAGAAACTGCTGGAGGGGCTAGATTACTTAACAGGTGTGAAAAGTATTGTTTTCTTTCTGATTTTCCTTTTGTCTTTTAGGGGTTGTTTTCTTTTGAAATCATGGGGGTTGAAATAATGTTTCAATTTGGCCCAAAATCTGTCCTATCCACCCTTTTTAATGCCAGAATTGACCTCGAAACAAAAGTGGGTTTTACTTTCTCCGAGCAGAAAAGAGATACTTGGAAGTGTCTAGATTTAGAATGTCTCTGATCAATTAGTGAACATTTGTTTAACACTCACTACGTGCTAGGAGAGCCATCTCCAGTCATCTGATCTATATTTGGCCACTGGCCCCAGATGGCTCCGGAGAAGAAAGGCTCCAATGATCTCACACAGCCTTCCATCACTTAAATCCAATTCACTTGCATTTCATGGCATCCATCACCTCGCTGATGTCATGGTCCTCTTAGAGAGGCTTTGAGAGGCATCTATGGGCCAGGCACGGGGGATACAAGGAAGGTAAAAGCAGCCCCAGTTCCCATTGTAATGGGAGAGACAACCTTGTCAAGAAAGCAGTAACGTTCGAAAGTATAACGACATTGTCTTTTCCTTTGGGTCATCCAAAGTTGGGAGGGAGATGACAATCTTAATGTCAAAGAGGGTGGAATGGCACACAAACCAATTGTGATAAATTTAGTAAATATTGTTAAGGTAATGCTTTGAGATTTTCTATTCTGGATGAAGTTGAAGGGCATACTCACAGGACTGGATGGCCCCTAAGGTCCCTTCTAGCTCTAGATTTAGGATTCTATGTGTGAACTTGAACTAGTCCCTTCCCCTTCCTGGACCTCAGTTTACCTGCTCTGTAAAGTGATGGGGGTTAGACTAGCTGATCTCTAAGATCTCTTCCAGCTCTAGATTTAGGAGCCAAATGTGAATGCCAAATATTTTTGATCTCCTTTCTCTGTTGAACTATTGGAAGGAAAAATAACAGCTGGGGTATCTCCTCACTAGGGTAGAAGTGACATTTTGCTGTTTTCATGATATTTTAATTAAAGACCTGCATGTGCAGATTGCTATATTAGACTTTGAACATAATTAGACCAAGAGCCGTGGTCTCTTTACTCGGGGGATAATAAGATTTAGAACTGGAAGGTCCGTTCAAAGCCATCAAATCCAGCATGCTTGCATCCTACAGAAAACAAAGCTGAGGCCTGGAGAAGTAACTTGACGTGACCAGGGTAACACAGGTGACAGAACTGGATTTTGAACTCAGGTTCTCTGAAATCAAATTTAGTTCCCTCTCCACTATATCGTGCTGACTTGGGCTGAGGCATTTGGATGAGAATAAGGCAATGATAAGGTTTAAGTACTGAAGAAATATTAAAGTAGGAGCAGTTAGGTGACACTGCAGTGGATAGAGCATTGGCCTTGAAGTCAGGAGGCCCCAAGTTCAAATCCGGCCTCAGACACTTGACACACACTAGCTGTGTGACTATGAGCTAGTCACTGGACCCCATTAGCCCCACAAAAAATAAAGGAAGGAAGGAAGGAAGGAAGGTTAATGTAGAAGTTGGGCTTTTGGTAAATTGTGGCATTCAAAATGTAGCTGAGAGCCCAGGGGCCAGTGAGAAATAAGGCTCCCGAGTGGCTTCTTATCAGCCAAAGTAGATGTCACAAAGCCCCTATACTTTATTTGATCCATGTCAATGAGTGCTCTTCAAGCAAGAGGGCCTCATTCAGGATCTCTTTACTCATTCATATCTCAGCTTGACTGAGCCAACACCCAATCGGTGATTAAGGCTACATAAGAAATGGGGCAGAGAATGGGGTGTGTGTTTTCTATGTGTATGTTACATGTGTGTATTTATATGTATCTGTTGTGGGTATATACACATGTGTGTATATGTGTGTGTTTTTTATTATGTGTATTGTGTGTGTGTGTGTATGTGTGTGTGTATGTGTGTGTGTGTATCTGGGAGGGGAAGACCCTCTGGCTTTCTGGTCAAAACAGAAACAATAGCTATTTACATTCACTCTGAGCCAGTCCAGGCCCAAACAATGAGCAAGTGGGGCTTGGCCCGGGACCTATTGTTGACCAAACCATGAGAGCCAGAGTGATTGGGGTTTAAGGTGTAGTCCTTAAGAAAGAAAGAAAAAAAATCTAACCTGTAAACCCCAGGATATCTTGTGAGGTTTCAATAATCAAAATTTATACTCCTTTGAGCAGAGCGCCCAAAGGTAAGGCTATGTTACTCCATGAACAGAAGAAAGGGAAGGGAAGGGAGAGAAGAAAAGAGCTCTTCTTAAAGACCTTAGCTTTAATAGGCCGAGGTCTCCCCCTGCATTCAGATCCAAGTCCAGTCATCCTGCTCTATATCCGGCCACTGGACCCAGATGGTTCTGGAGGGGAAAGTGAGGCAGGTGATCTTGCCCAGCCCTCCCTTACTCAAATCCGACTCACGTGCATGTCATGGCATCACCTCATTGTTAACCTGGTCCTCTTCAAGAAGGAGGGACAAACAACTCATTCATATATTACACCTGATTCTAACAAGCTTGTTTGTACGATTGGCTAGTTCATCGCCTAAAATAGCAAAAGGGGATGTGAAAACTATCAAAGGCAGTGTGCCCAAGCTACTATAAGAAGTAACAACTCATAGATTAAGGAGATTAAAATATTTTTAAAATATCCCCCCCAAAAGAAAGAAGATCCCCAAACTCAAAAGACACATCAATCTGGGGCCATGGCATGTTAGGTCAGAGGTTCCATGTCCCCCAGTAAGCCAGATGAGAAGTCCCACCGTATCACAGATCAGTGTCATAATTAAGGCTAATTAGGACAGTCCTGAGTCATCAAGAAAAGGTTAAATGATGTTCACTGTGCCCTATTTGAGAAGAGCAGCAAGCATGCAATACATTTTGGAAAGATTTTAA
Organism: Antechinus flavipes; assembly: GCF_016432865.1. Lineage (NCBI taxonomy): Eukaryota > Metazoa > Chordata > Mammalia > Dasyuromorphia > Dasyuridae > Antechinus > Antechinus flavipes. The sequence goes on along the minus strand of NC_067404.1, from coordinate 31,998,729 downwards.
TTAAAAATGGCCAAATGAATTAGACATTCATATAGCTGAAAGGGCAAGCTTGCCCCATCTGGGAATTCAGTCCTCTCAATTTCATCCCCGAGGATGCTCACGGTACTCTCTAGCCGCAAATGACATGCGTCTTTGCAACTTGGCTGGGGAGAGATATGAAGGGAGAGTGGACTGTTTGCTTTTAAAACAAGGAAACCGGTTTAGATTTTATTCATATGTGTGTATATGTGTCTCTCTCTATATTTATAAAATTACTGAATTGTTTATAAAAGTTCTTTAAAGGGAGAGGGGGATAAAAAGAGAAAGAATCAGGAGTTTAAGAGGAATGCCCCCCAAAAGGCCCATATGTTTTAGTGAAAGATAGAAATCATTCAGTAGTTTGGAGAAAACTGAGTTTCAGGGAGAAATTAAGAGCCAGGTGGCAGGTAATTTTTAGAAAATGAGGGGGTGGGTAAGCCAAACAGTGCCTATACCATCTACCTGCAGTTTCGGGGCAAACACGTGATAAAAAGACTTTTTCTTCTGTTCCCATTTATTCATTTGGGGTTGGCTGTAGTGCCAAGATGGCAGCCCAGTGGAGTGCTGAACAGGTGTTAGCCCTCACTGATAAAGAAATGTCCTTGTTGGAAGTTTGCTGTGCCAGTGGAATCACAGGTGTGGACCGTGACTTTGAAAGAATGGCACAACAAAGCTTGCTTCTTAATAGCCAATGTCCACACCCACTGGATCTTCTCATAGGAAGGGGGCGACTGAGGTAGTCACTTTGGGCCCAAAGACACTTTTGCCTGAAATTGCTAGGTAGATGAGAACAAAACCTTTAAGGGGAGGAGGGGGTGGAGAGAAGAAGAGGATTGGAGAAGTCTCTTTTTCAGTTTCAAATTGTCCAGGTAGATGTACCCTAAATTATTCTCCCTAAAGAAAATCAATTTATGCACATGTTTTACCTCTACTGGATTACTTGCTGTTTAGGGGAGGGGGCTGCGGGGAGGAGAGGGGGAAAAGGTTTTGTGAGAGTAAATGTTGAAACTATTTTTGCATGGATTTTGAAGATAAAAAGTTACTATTAATTGTTTTTAAAAGAAAATATATTCATCAAGAAAATGAATGGTATTAAAGGAGAACCCTTGGGTTCAAATTCCAGCTCTACATATGTGACCTTAAGTGAATTACTTAGCCTCATTGGATCTCAGTTTCCTCCTCTGTAAAATGAGGAGTTGGACTAGATGGCCCCCGAGAGCCCTAGAACTAGGATCCTATATGAGTGGCTCTCGGCAAGTCACTTCCTATCTCTGGCCTTCAGTCTCCTGCTCTGTAAAATCAAGGGGTTGGAGTAGCCGGGCCCCGAGTTCCCTTGCAACACTAGATCTAGGCCCGATGTGATCACTGACAATGGGAGGAGCTATCATAGCAATAGCAAGCCCAGAACCCCTGGCCCTCATTCTTTGTGTTCTTTCCCTACAGCCCCCAACCCACCGTCTATACAAGAAGAACTTTGTACTGCTTCCCATGACACTATCACCGTCCACTGGCTCTCAGAAGATGAATTCAGCATCAGTTCCTATGAGCTGCAGTACACCATATTCACTGGCCAGGCTAACTTCATTAGTAAGTCATGGTGTGGTTGGGGCCTGTGGCCAGAGATAAGAAAATGTAAGGAAGCAGTAAGCTGCTCAAGATTGGCCGGGGCTGCACGAGGCAAGTGTTTCCAAACTGTCCTGTGTCGCTGAGCCCGGTGTTTCCCAGGCAGTGTCGGCGCCAGCAGTGCGCGCCGAGCACTGGGAGGCTCCCACTGACGTGTCATTGCACCTCCAGCTCCTGCCCTCTGGCCGGTTGTCCCCAGGGACACGCCTGCCTCTGTGGCCTTCACCTCCCCCCCACCCCAATCCATGTCCTGCCACCTTCCCTAACTGGGACCCAGCTCGGAGCTCGTCTCCGAGGTAGGCAGTCTCGGACATCTAAAATCATGGGGGGACATTGCTGGGTTGGGGGTGCATGTGTGACTTTCTCGCTCCGACCCTTCCTCTTCATTGTTGTGGTCAAACATGCTTTGCCAAGCTCTACCTCTCCTGGTCGCCAGTTTTCATCAGTGAACGCAACAGTTACTCCTTTCCCTCTGTCACTTTTCTTCCTTCCTCCCTTCCTCCTCTCCCTCCTGAATTGGAAGAAATTTACAAGTGGGCCACAGAATGTAAAGCCAGGGTTTAGCCTCCAAATGTGTCATTGGTTCTTCTGAATCATATGTCCGTTAAGACCTCAAGCTAGTTCAAACAATATGGCGCCAGGACCCATCAGCCATCAATTAGGAATGTTTGAAATAACAACAAAGGGGAATTAAAGTGTGTGTGTTGCGGGGAGGGGAGTGGAACCAATTTCCATGCAGAGGCAGCCCTCATGGGACGCAAGCATTGTTTGCACCATTGTTTCCATCTTTATGTTTCTGCCTTCTTGGCTTATGTCGAGGGGAGTTTCCCAGACGAGAGTCATTGAATGGGCTGCCAACCTTGGGGAATCCTGCAGATCAAACTGAAGGCGCTCAGCCCAGGAAACCCCCCAAGAAGAGGCTAGGCAGCTTTTAAATAGGTCAGGGGTATTTTTGTTTTTGCTTTAAAGGACACACGATTCTTTGTAGAGGAAGCTTTAAAGGTTAGTTTTTTCACTAGCAGTAAATTGAAATTTAAGTACAACTGAAATTAAGCACCTACTATGTTCTGGCAAGGCGAGTACAAAAAGCGAAGCTATCCCTACTCCCAATGAGTTCAGTCTAATGGGGGGGCACCGTGTACATATATGAATGTCTACAGACTAAGTAAAAAACAAATGCAAGGCAGTGAGGGAAGGAAGGTACTAGCAGCTGGGATGAAAAAGGGATGACTCTCTTCACGTAGAGAGTCATGTTAAAGCTGTGTCTTGAAGGAAGAAGAGCAGCTATGAGATGGCAGGGAGGAGGCAATGGAGTCCAAATGGAAGACACGGCCATTGCAAAAGATTGGAGATGGGGGATACAGAGCTACGTGTGAGGGGCATGCTGTTCTAGAGCTTGCCGTAGCACTAGCAATTGATTGCAAAAGCTCCCGTGGTGTCGTGGAAATAAGGAAAGTCTTGGACCACCAGTTCTGCCACGTACTAGCTGTGTGACCTTGAGCCCACTGTCCCCATTGCTTAATACAAATCACCGAAGAATCATTGAACAAACTTTTTGCCATGGTCATTATATATCAAGGAATCTTGTGTGATCTTAAGATGTATTTGGGAGATGCCCTGCTGAAGGAGAGCCTTTAAAGGTGCCATTTTGTTCTACTGGATCAAATGTTTGGGCTTTACGTAATGGCCAAACAAAAACCACAGATCTTATATTCTTGATGCTTTTCAATTGTATGACTGAAGATCTGAACATGTCATGGAGATTCTTCTGCAAGATCCTGCCCGTTCCCTTCTCATGTTCTCAACAAACGTATCCTTGGTAGAGGTAGGGTGATGTAGTGGATGGATAAATCTGGCCTCAAAGCCAGGAAGAACAAAGGTCAAGTCTTGTCTTGTTACCAGGCAACCTGTCCTCCTCCTTCTCTGGGCAACTCTCAGAGAAGAGGTGATAACCTATATTAGGAGAGAAGTTACCTCATCTGAGAACTCTCTAAATAAACCAATGAAATCAGAGATCTGATCCCTATCATTGTCCTTGATACCTCCACAAGCCATTCTTCTAAAGATTTTAGAGATTGAAGAAAGGAAAATGTCTCAATAATTGCTTTTTTCTTAATCTCTGTATAATGTACTTTATTGTTTACTATTTGGATGGATTAATTTATATATTCTTCTTCTTCTTAATATTATATGCCCGGGATTTTTTTTCTACTTGGATACGATATTCCCTTTCCCCCTCAGCTTTCTTGAAAACCAGTTCCCCCATGCTTTAAAATGTGTATTGCTTCTATCCCTGAATTTCTCTGGATGGACCCAGCCTAGTCTAGCTTTTCTCTTTCATTTCCTAATCCCGAATAATTTTTCCACTATTTTTTGGCCTTCCTTTTATGTACTGCCCCTTTCTGCATCGATGTTGCCGAGTTTCAAGGTATCCATTCACTTGCTTTGGAAGATCTTGTCAAAGTCTTCAGAGAATTTCTCTGCTTCACAGGCTGTAGTTGTCCTCATGTTAGTCTTTTTGCTTGTGCTCACCATAAGCTCTGCCAAACGGAATGACCAAGGACCTGTGGAGATGGATTTTCTCCCACCTTTGAGTGCATAATGAAAGTAGGTCAAACCGTTCTTTTGCTTGTCTCTCCAAGGAGGACCTGGGAACTGTCCTCCCACTTAGCTATAGCTTCCTTATGTCTTCTGGTTTCATTTGTAGCAAGAATACCATATTGACATGGCTCAAGTCCTACAACTAGTGCGGTGCTTTGTCATTGGACAAAGAGCTTGCATTTATAATATCAGCAGTGTTTATTTTATAATATCAACAGTTCTTCTTGACAGATGATCCAAAATCTAGTGCACTTTGTCATCATTTCTGCTACTCTCCCACCATCATTGAAGGAGCCAAAAAGCTACACCAAAATGGGGTGACATTTTGCGTTTTTTTCCTTTTGGATAGTCCAAGTAACTAAACCACTCATGGCCTCGAGGACTCTTAAGATCACACAGATTGCGCTGCACCTTGAAGGCCTAATTCCAGATGATCCATTTCTTGCTAGGTGGCACTGTGATTAGAGTGCTGGCTCTGGAGTGAAGAAGACCTGAATTCAAATCCAACCTCAAGCACTTACTATCTGGGTTCTGGGTGATCCTGGGAAAGTCACTTAACTTTTGTTTGCCCCAGGTTCCTCATTTGTAAAATGGGGATAATAATAGCACCTAACCTTTGGAGATTGTTCTGGGTTTCAAGTGAGATAATAATTGTAAAGCATTAGTACAGTGCCTGGCACATTTTAAGTGCTGTATAAATGTTAACGATGCTGTTGCTTCTGCTGCCGCCGCCGCCATCACTGCCACCATTTCCATCCCAGAGAAAAACACCACAGAAGTTTCTAAAATAGTTTAGGTATAGCTCATCTCTAGGACTTCCTCATAGGTGAATGGCAGGATAGGACAGCAGTTACTTCACCAGTCACAGAAAACTCATAACATGATGGTCCCACAGTTATGTTAGAAACCTGGGAAGCTATGGGACTACTAAATAAAGACTTCCCATTCACCTCAGCCTTTTCTCTCTGAGCCACTTACAACAATCTCAGAGAACGTTGGGAAGCCCCAGATCATTTGCCCTACCAATTGTAGCGCTGCCAAATCCTTTGGATTAGACATAGTTCCTCTTCTCCGAGAAGCACAGCTTCTCCTTGTGGGTGATTGATGTACAACTCAAGAACTCTTGAGATCCCCACCCCAGGATCCCCTGATCACTTTTCTCTGATCTGTGCCCAGAAAAGGAAACAGAAAGCTAAAAGGGCGGCATCCAGGTACTGAAGGTACAGAAACTCCTGTCTAAAATTTGCCCGATCAAGCATTGGGGTGGGAAGAGGAGACAATCCCCTTTCGTCCTTTTCTGCACTCGGGTCAGGAAGTCCAAAAGAGAAATAACACATTAAAATAGAGCAAAGTGAAAGAGTGGGCCATTTTCCAGCTTGCTTTTAAAAATCACCAAAGGTCTAGTTCTTCCAACCTAAGTCTATCTTCCCGAGTCTCAGTCGACAAGTAAACAGGAAGCAACCTCATTCATTGGTAATCAATCAGAGTAGTTCCCTGTGTCCTTTCAGCAAGGCACTAAGAACGCGGGAGGTGCCACGTTCCAACAAAGGCCCACCTATGCAATCACATCAAATCAACTGGTGTGGGGAGGATGGAGAAACTCATCAGACTGACCAGAGACAACTTTCATCATACCTTCTTTGCTTCACTGTTTGGTGGCCAATAATTTAAACTGGAGAGCTTTTGAACTCATTGGTAATATCTCCAGTTCTTAAAATTTCTCATGGGAACAAAGAAGGTCCAAGCATGGTCCTCTTCCTGGTTGTTTCCCCTAGGGACTTCTGCTAAGGAACCTAGTCAAAATCCACAATCTAGTTCTTGATTGCCTCTTGATTGTGGAAGGCGGGTGCAGATGTTAGACACGGCCCATCATATTTTGTTAGTAGCTTGGCCTTTGTGGACCTGGAAGTTATACTCACCTTTCAAATATAGCCCTACATGTTCTACAAGCAAACAATATTTTGCTTTGCCTTGGCGCTTCTTAGGGGCTTGTCCTGATGCAAAAGAATTTAAAAAGAAAACAAATGCCCAACTTCCCTTCACTTACACAAACACACACGCACACGCACATGCACATGCACTCACACACTCATGCACTCACTCTTTCAATAAAGGGGAAAACAAGCTTTGGAGCTCTAACCCCATTGGAAAGGAAAGGGTAATCTCCAGATGAGTTCCCAAGGAACAAATAGTTCTCCAAACAGGGCCTGGGGGTGGAGGGAGGATCTGGGGATGATTGGAAATAAACTCACTTAAAGAAATTAAACTGTCCCAGATGAAACTTCCTCCACTGGGTCTCTATAAGCATATCAGGAAGCCCAGGATGGTTCCAAACAAAATTTCTTTAGTGGATCCCTAGAGGCAATCCAGTTGTGTGTGAGAATATAAGAGAGCTATAATACATACATATGTGTGTGTGCATAAATGAGAACATTTATTAAGCACTTACTGTGTGCCAGGTACTAGAAAGGGAAGGGAAGGGAAGGAAATGAAATGTGTTGAGCCATGGAGGTCTGGATCCACCACACATTAGAGACAGAAGGCTAACTCAAAAGTCAAACTCAGATTAACCTCAGGGATATATGGTCCATCCCAAAAAGGCATTAAGCACTGAACTCCTGAAATATACTCCAGATCCTAGGCCCTTTGAGCCCACATTGAAAGGGTTAAGTCCTGGGAATCCCCCAGAGTAAAACTACACTGAAGTCTCTAGAACACAGTTTAGGGATGGTTCCTATCTAAGATTTCCCCATGTCTGAGTAGCAGGCTCCTCTCCTACAGAGGTATGAGACAAGTTTTCCTTGTTCAAAGTAGTTCAAAAAAGTTTGAAGAACAAATATAGAAAACAGCAAACATCCCAATAGTTCATTAGATTATTCCTGGAAGGTCGGGATCCTTTGTGGAACTACTTGAACAAATATCATTCCTTCATCTCGTACTTGCACCATCTAAGCAATTGACAGCACTCTCGTGGAAGGGTGCCGAGATCTAGATCTGCTCTGGCTTTGGTGGTCTTCTTCGCTTCGGAGAAACAGGCTATTAAGGAAATCTCCCTTTTCATGACTTGTGTCATGGGAACAAAGAAGGTCCAAGCATTGTCCTCTTCCTGGTTGTCTTGAACTCGCGATTACCCATGAGGCATACTCCCAAAGGCTAGCCACATCCTCGATATCTTTAATCTCTGACCAATGAAGAGCAGAAGAAAGCGATGGAGAACTGCTTCCAGTCATAGGCCGACACCATCTGCTTCTTCTGTAAATCACCATTTTCTTGTGGGTATTGGGTAGCAGAGGCCATTCTCTACTCATTCTCCAGTTTAGAATCTGAGGGGAAAAGAACATACAAAGAGAAAAGGGATTAAAGGGGGTGGCTATTTCTCAGCTTGATTTTAGGGACTGCAGAGGGGGCAGCATCTTTCATCAATCTATCTTCCCAACTCAGGCAGAAGGCAGTCCTGGTTGCTGGGAACCAATTAGAGGACTTCTCTATATGTTCTCAGCAAGGGGCTCGAAGCACCTCTGCTAGTGCTTATAGAATGGTGCCCTTTTTAGCATACTCTGTCTGACTTTTCCACAATCGCTGATATTGTAGAAGGAAGCCACACAGGCCCGGAAAGCTATTTTGTATTGTTCTTCTGAATAATATGCTGTCAACCATCACCCAGGGCCCCCCAAAGACTGTGATTGTAGGTAGAGACTCGTGAAACTGATGAGGGGTTCCCTTGGTCAGTTCCCATTCAAAGTAAAAAATCAGTCCCTGGCTCTCTGAAACTTAACTGCACATGTGTTTTCTTTTCTTTCCTTTTTTTCCTAATTCAATTCAATAAGCACTTATTTATTTTTCACATTTTTTCAATTAGATGCATTTTCCAAAAGTCTGTCTCTGTGTTGTTGTTATTATTCTATTAGCTCAGCCGGTCTAAATTTTCTCATAAGCTTTCCCATAAGCTCAGAGGCTGGCTCTGGCTTTCTGGGGTACACAACCCTAAATGGGACTCGGGTCCAGTAGAGGAAGGGCACAAAGCTAAAATGGGGGGGAGGAGAAATTGGCATATTGGCATGGAATTGGACCAACTCTTGGGTTTTCCTACCGTACCTATCCTGGAGTCCACCTATCCAAGCAGGTAGGAATAAAGACGTAGTGGGAGGGAAATATATCTTGGAGACAACTAGCTTTCTCCAACCTCAAAGAGTGGCTGGCCCTCCATAAATTGGCACAGCCACAATAGACTTGTGATAAGAGCAGAAAGTCAAAAGATCTGAGTTCTAGTCCCAGCTTTGTGACGTTGGGCAAGGCATCTGGCTTTCTCGGGCCTCAGTTTTCTCTGCTGTAAAACTAGGAAGGTTGGTCTTGGGGACCTTCACGATTCCTTCCATACCCTAATGCTTTGGGCTTTTCCACAGAGTGCCTAGACAGGGCTACTCCACCTGCACGTGGCCTCATCCCCACAACTTCCAAATGGGATGTAACTATGTCCCGGAGCTGGAGGCCTAGGACACAATGCTGATTCAACCTCCTGGAGAGTGACCCCTCATGTATTCTTGGGTGAACACTTGTGAAACTAGCGTTTAGGCCACAAAACTTTCTAGCAGTTGCATTGGGTGTTTGCAGCAAGGAGTCTGCCACAGCCCAGATTCCAGGGGATAAAAAAGGAATACCCAGGGGGATGTTCTTCTCGTTGGGCCTTCTAGAAAGCAGAGGGGAAAACTGAGCTCCCAGAACCATCTGCAGGCTTGTGATGTGTTTGCCATGTGATTGTATTTCTCTCCCCTCCCCCTCCCCATCTTGATTACCTGCTGGTTAATGTCCTTATTTCCCCCTATATCTCAGGCCTCTATAACTCCGTGGATAGTTGGATGATTGTGCCCAACATTAAACAGAACCATTACACAGTACATGGACTTCAGAGTGGGACTCGTTACATCTTCCTCGTCAAAGCCATCAACCAGGCAGGCAGCCGGAACAGTGAACCGACCCGACTGAAAACAAACAGTACGTCTTGGGGACCTCTGGCCTTCCTCTGATCCTCAGTCATCGTGGGGTCGTTCTCGCTAACAAACCGCCTGATTACAAGGCTGTTTGCCCTGTAGATGGGAAGGTAGCGTCAGGTGGAGAGGCTGAGAGGAAAATTGATCAGTACCTGAGTTCTAAGTTCTTTTGTTCTACCAGTAAGCAGCATTTAACATTTCAACTACCCTCATTTTTTTCCTACCCGAAAAAGTCCAGTCTCTCTTCCCTCTCACCAAAATACCCAGCTGTATCCCAATCCAAAATAATGCAGGATAAACAAAATTTAAGAAATACTAAAGCAAGAGCTAAAGGTAGGAATGTGGTACCTCCCTCTTCCCTTTCTTTTTTCATCTGTCAATTCAGTATTGAGAAGCCAGTCGTCACCTGTTTTTTCGTCTTTAGCTCTCGAAGACTGGCAATGTGATTTTCTTAGCAATGTACTTGCTATTACAAGTTATTGGGGGGGGTCTTTTTATTTTCTTGGGGGGGTATTTTTGAGGGGATGTCTGGATCTATGATTTCAGTGGTGCAAGGAGATCGCCACTGAGGCAAGTCCCTCTATCAGTGGAGGCTGGCCCCAGCTCTGCAACTTCTCAAATCTTAAAGAGCTGTTTGTGGTACCCTAGGAGAAGTTAGATGACTTGCTCAGGACTACTTAGCCAGTATGTGTCAGAGGGGAAATGTGAACGTACATCTTCCTGAGTCCAAGGCCAACTCTCTATCCCTTATATCAGGCTGCCTCTCACAACAACTATATGTAAATATAGTGGTCCATGAAGTTCATTAGGGTGTGTCTAGTGCTCTGTTTTAATGAATATAAACTCTCTGAGAGTAGGAATTATTTCATTCTTTGTATCTGTACCCCCAGCCAGTACAAGCAAATAGTAGGCACGCACATCTGGCCTACTCTCGTAAAATAACTTAGCAATCCAAAAAAATGGCCAACGTATGCGCTTAATAAAACAAGATGATATAATTGGAAAAAGCTTTGAGTCTGGAGTGAGTAGAGGTCTAAATTTGAATCTCACCCCTGATACTAGCTGTGTTACCTTGGGTAGTCTGTTAGTATGGCTTTGGACCTCAGTTTGCTCATCTGTAAAATAAAGAGATCGTGCCTGATGACCTTTGAGATCTCTTCTAGCTCGAAATTGATGAACCCATGAATCTTACTCCTGGTACCTTGCTGGGTCACTTTACTTGAATTATAGTTTCATTATCTATAAAATGAGGATAATAATACGAGAGATGTTGCCAGTAATATCATGTATGTAGTCAACTCATTAACCTCAAAGAATGAAGCAACCTGACAAATCATTCCTCGGGGTTTAGGACATTGGGCAGTGACTTGGTTAGAGTCCTTAGCTTGTCTTTCTCCTCTTCCACTGGCAGGCCAGCCCTTTAAGCTGGATCCAAAAATGACTCACAAGAAGTTGAAGATCTCCAATGATGGCTTACAGATGGAGAAAGATGAAAGCTCTTTGAAGAAGAGCCACACCCCAGAAAGATTCAGTGGCACTGGCTGCTATGGAGCCACAGGGAATGTATTCCTTGATAGTGGCTGTCATTACTGGGAAATAGTCATGGGATCATCAACCTGGTGAGTAGTTCTTGAAGATGCTCCTTGCTTCATCTCTCTATGTCCTCATTGTCCTGGCAGTGTGGGAATAATAGTTGATGCCATAGCAGTATATCCTAGAAGCAAAATAATAAAAGGCCCTTCGTTAGGGCAGAGGAGGACAAGGTTATAAGAATGTTATAAAAGCTACTTTAGAAAACATTTTCCAGCTTTTTCTCAACTTTAAGAACAAACATGTTATGTAAGCAGTGCACCAGATGGCAGCATAGTACCCTGAATTTGGACTCCCAGGGCCTGGTTAACATCAAGTTAAGAATCCTGCCTCTGATGTTCACTACCTGTGTGAATCTGGGCACATCATTTTCCCTCCAAGGACCTCAGTTTTGTTGGACTTGATGGCCTCTGAGGTCCCTTTCAGCTCTAGGATCCTAAGTCAGGAGTTGTACTCCCAGCTCTGTTATGTATTACCATACTATGTGACCTTGAACAAGTAGCTTTCTCTCTGTGGGATTTAGATTCGTCCTCTGTAAAATGGGTATAGAATACCGACCTTGCTTCTTAAGATTGTTATGAAAATCTGTAAGATTATAGAATCTAAGAGTTGGTAGGGACCGTAGGGCCCATCTAGTTAAACTTGTACCTGAACAAGGATCCCTTCTACAACTTTCCAAACAAATGGTTATTCAGCCATTGCCTGAAGACTTCCAGTGAAGGGAAACCCACCACCTCTCAAGACACATTGTCCCATTTTAGAACAGTTCAAATTGCTGGGAGGTTTTCCCCAACATCAGTTTGACTCCTTGTCGCTTCTACCCATTCTCCTAGATTCTTTCCTCTGGAATCAAACAGAACAAGTCTAATCCCTCCTCCATATGACAGTCCTTGAAATACTTGATGAAGGCCATCTGGTCAGCCAAATCTTGTTCTAAAACAACCTCTTTTTAACCAAATGTTCCTTTTCTAAATTCGTCTTTTCTGGAGCCCCTGCTTTCAATCAGCAGCAGTGATGAAAACACCACCTGTGCCCTTAATGTCTTCTTGCCAAAGTCTTAATCATTTTAAACAGAGCTTTCTAGGTTCTTTCTGGCAGGGTTATTTGTATTTTAATCACCAGAAGTGGGTAGTTGTCATCTAGTTAATAGTGTATGTGCTGAATCAAAGCATACTTTGGGGAGAAAGTGATGGCAGCTGGATTCAGAGCAAAGATTGATGAAGATAGGACTAGAGCAGAGATTTTTTGACTTTCTTTTGTGTTCCTGTGTCCTAAGGTGAGACCCTTAGACCCCTTCTCAGAATAACATTTTAAAGTGCATAAAATAAAAGTTGTAGTATCATAAGGAAAATCAAATACATTTAAATATGCTTATCAACATTCTATTTTAGGGACAGCTAGGTGGTGCAGTGGATAGAACACCAGCCCTGAAGTCAGGAGGATCTGAGTTCAAATCTGGCCTTAGACACTTAACACTTCCTACTTCTGTGACTCTGGGCAAGTCACCGCCTTAGCATACATATATACATACATATATATATGAGCAGCTTTGACAAAGAGGAGGAGGAGGAGGTCATTTGGGGGCATGTTGAGTTTGATGTCATTACCCATCTGTCAGATGGAGATGTACACTGGACAAGTAAAAATGCAAAACTGTACCTCAATGAGGAAGAAAGGAATCAAGCATTTATTAAGCACTTACTATATGCTAGGCACTATGCTAAGTACTTTATAAATATAATCTCATTTGATTCTCATAACAACTCTGGGAAGTAAATTCTGTTATTATTCCAGTTTTATAGTTAAGTAAACTGAGTCCAGTGAGGTTAAGTGATTTGCCTGGAGTCATATAGCCAGCAAATGTCTGAGACAGGTGTAGAACTCAGGTCTTCCTTAGTGACTTCAATCTCAGTGCTCTAATCACTGGGGCACCACCTACCTGCCTCTAAGAATCCCAGATGCATAGAAGTTATAATTGAAGCCATAGAAATTAGGTGACACTGCCAAAGAAAATAGTTTAATGAAGGAAGAGAAGAGGGCCTAGGACAGAGCCTTGGTGAATAATCATAGGGGGTAAACAGAGGAAGAGGATCCACTGAAGGAAACAGAGAAGGAATGGTCAGAGAGAGAGGAAGAGAACCAAGAAACTAGATCACAACGATGTCTGTAGACACCAGATGATGGCGGGCAGCAAAAGTTGGGGTTCGGTCATGTGAAGAATTCACAATGTCCGTTCTCTTTGGCAAAAGGTAGATTTATTTAGGGAAGAGGTTTCAGACAAAATGAAGGGATACAATAGACACGGGTAATGGTAAATATGAAATAGAGTTGGGAGAGCATATGAAAGACAAGTTCCCTGGTGGAACTCACAGTTACCCAGTAGAAAGAACACCCCATGAGGCTGGGGCATGTCCTTAGCTGGCAGGTTAAATCTTGAGTTAAAGAGTCAGTTAGCTGTAAAGAGAAGTGGAGTTGGGAAGCATAGTAGAGTTAGGAGAGAGACCATGTAGCACGGGGGAGGAGGGGGGAAGGGAAGGGGAAAGACACCACAAGGCAGAGTGCCATGGTGGACTGACCCGAAGGAAGGCAGCAGCCATAGGATGGCCCATAAGTAGATTTTATGGGGAAAATTGAACCTCAGGGACATGCCTGGCATTTTGGACAGGGCAAGCTGAGGCTGCTGGAGACTTCTACAGGGGGTGAGTCTCAGGGGTTTGACATAATTTGAATTTCAGACTGGACAACCTCCCCAGAGAGTGAGATCATGAAGCTAAACTGATTTCTATCCCTCCTTGCCTCAGGGATCAATTCTTTAGTTTCTTTCTGTCCAACACACCGTTCAGGACCTCATCAACAGGATCTGGGAGTTAGGATCTTGTAGGTCTTCCATTGCAATCCAAAAATCCCTTCTGCAACATTCTAAAAAAGTAACCATCTAGCCCTTTGCTTGAAGGGATTTCTTCCCATCAGGTTTACGTCCTCAGCCTAGTCTGTGCTGACCTGTGAGTTCCCGAACTCAGTCTGAAAGACAGGACTCCCCATGCTCCAGTTGCCTTTGCCCAGCCTTGCAGGCTGGACCGGAAAAGGCCCATTGAAACAGAGTATCACTCCAGCTATTGGAATGAGCAGCCTTTGAGCTGGAGTTTCAAAATTAAGATTTGCTCAGTTTCATTTCTTTCATTTGGCAGCAAATTCTTCTCCAAATACATGAGTATGTGATGACCCTGTGACGCACTAGGAAGGGGAAAAGGAAACTCACGCCAAGACTTATATGTCCAGAGATTTATTAGAGGATATTCTGTACAGCCAACTGAGACCTCAGGAGGGCTGGAGAGGAGACTGGGCCGCTTCAGTCCTTCAACGACACATTCGAGTAGGGGTGGCGGTCTAGCATCTCTCAAGATTGCCTCCTACCTTCCTTTTTTTTTCCTGCAGGAAAAATCCCAACTCTGATGTGTGTTAATATATAATATAATATAATGAACATAACTAATAGAACATAATATAATATAATATAACATGATGTGTATTAGCTCCCGTTAGGTGTTCTAGCATGGCTATTGATGAGGAGCTACCTCGACTTTTAGATCATTGTGTCAGGGTTTTTGAGTAAAATTATTGATTGAGAGAGATGAGACTGTGATGTTCCCTGAGTTACTCAAAGCTGGCTACAAAGGGGATGTGGAGGATCTTATCTATGATTCCAGGTTCTACGGGGTTGTCTGAGTCCAGAACAACACTTAATCTATGAGGTTATTATGAAAAGAGGGGGAGACTGGCTGGTTTTAGGGGTAAAAGCAAAAAAAGCAAGGATGAACAAACACTTCTGGGATGCATGCCAGTTATCTGGCAGATGTCAGGAGGGTAACCCCGGGTTGCTCTTTTGAGCGGGGAGGCAAGGCAAGGCCTTGCAGAAAAAAGCTCCTGGGCTTTTCCTTCCTGGGATTTTACATGTGGAGTGCTAATTGAGATACCATAAGGGAGAAGGAAATAAACTTCCCCGAACCCCAAGATACTAACGAGACTCTGCGTATTCATTATTAGTTAAGTAGCTATAAATGTATGTGTGGATGTGTCTGTTCTGTAGGAAGCAGTATTGATTCATTTCCATTCTTCTGGGTGAGGAAGGCTAGCATTTACAAGGCCAAAATTCTACAAAGCAAAACCTATATCCTGTTTCACATGCTAAGGGGGGGGGGGGGAGCGTTGAGAAACTCTAGAGACCAGACATTATGTTAAACACTGCAGCGGTTAAAGATTTATTGGCCCTGCCACAGCCATTCAGTGAAGGTCACATTTTCCCATTATTCACAGCGCTCAGTGCTGGGGGTTGGGAAAGGAGAGAGTAAGGACAGAATAGCTGCTGCCTCCCTCTTGCTGAATCTCTGCATTGGAAGGTGATTGAGTACAGCCCTCCCATTCTCCAAGCAAGGGAAACTAAGACCCAGAGAGGGCAAAGTACTTGCCCTAAATCATACCCAGACTCATAGGTCTAGAGTTGGTTGTGGTTGTTCAGCCATTTCAGTGATGTCCGACCCTTTGCGTCCCCATTTGGAGTTTTCTGGGCAGATATTCAAGAGTGGTTTATAATTTCCTTCTCTAACTCGTTATATAGATACTGAGGCAAACCAGCTGTTACTAAGTAACAGCTTAGGAAGTGTTTGAACTCAGCTCTTCCTGTCTTCAGGCCTGGCACTCTATCCCCTATAGTGCCACCTTGCTACTCTCTAGCACGGAATGAAAAGGACATCAAAAGCGATTTAGTCTAATGTCCTCACTTTTTACAGATAAGGAAACTGAATCGCTGGGTTCTCCCACTCAACATCTATGTGAGGATATACTTCACATAATTGACATATGATTGAGCGTTTCACACTTGAGTAAAGTAACCGCTTCTCAGAAATTTAGATTGTAAACTCTTTGAGGGTGATGCATTTCCTGTGTATTTCTCGTAGCACCTAACTCAAGGTTGCCCCATTTTGGAGTTTCATGAAAGCTACTAAATGAATGAAAGAATGAATGGATAGACCGCTTTCTAACTGTCTCACTGCCCTTAGGTATGCTGTTGGCGTTGCCTACAAGTCAGCTCCAAAGAACGAATGGATCGGCAAAAACTCATCGTCATGGGTTTTCTCCCGCTGCAGCAGTAACTTTGTCGTGAGACACAACAACAAAGAGATGCTAGTCGACGTGCCGCCGCAGCTGAAACGGGTTGGAGTCCTCCTGGATTATGACAACAATATGCTCTCCTTCTATGACCCAGCTAACTCTCTGCACCTTCATACCTTCAATGTCTCCTTCATCCTCCCAGTTTGTCCGACCTTCACCATCTGGAACAAATCCCTGATGATCCTATCTGGCTTGCCTGTCCCAGACTTTATTGATTACCCAGAGCGACATGAATGCAACTGCAGGCCCCAAGAGTCCCCATATGTATCTGGGATGAAAGCTTGTCATTAGGTTCCAAAAGAGCACGTGTTTCTGTGGCTGCTCCCCAAGGCAGAGAGTAGAGCATCCTGCCAGCAAAGTCTGTCCCCGCCTCATCTTCAGCTAATCTTCAGAAAAAATAATGAAATAAAGTCCTTTCAAAACAACCAAAATAACTCGACATAATGAGTCTGATGTTTTTGCAAAAGGAAGCTTGTTTGAACCTCATTTTATTGCATTGATTCTCAAGACAGATCCTAATCCGGGAAGAGTCTGAGTTCAAGCCACACGGTCGAGAAATTGAAAGATGATTTTCTCCTCTCATTAGAAAGTAACCAAACTGGAATTTAACTGGCACTCCAGTGCCTTAGCATAGAAATAATGTTGGGAGGGCCATGGAAGAAGGTGGTCAAGCCCCTTAAGACACTTGATCTTACGTGTTTGGTCCGGGGGAAATTTGAACACGAACAAGTCATCAAACACTAGGTGTGAGTGTGGAAAGAACAGCTAAGGTTAGAATAAGAAAAAGTGTAATTTGTTTCATCTCTGTCTTGAAGGCTGAGACAGATTGACCTGAGAAAGAGTCAGGAAGGATTTCTTCCAGTTCTTTCTGTTGACTTTTAAGCTTTTATAAGTAAATGGGATCCTAGTTTCTTATGATAGGAAGAATATAATATATCATATTCTTTTTACTTGCTAATCTTGTAGGAAGTCATTGTTTCATCTCTCCCCCACACCTCTATCTTCTCTATCTTGCGCACCCTTGTGCCCTGTTTCTCTCTTCCCGCTTTGCATCTCCTAATTTTGCATCTCTCCCCACTCAGTTTCTCTTTCCCTCTGTCCTCTTTCCTATATCTGTCTCTCTGTCTCTGTCTCTTCTTGATTCTCTATCTCTCTGTCTCTGTCTTTCTGGTTCTCTTTCTCTTTCTTTTTGATTCTTTCTCTCTGTCTCTTTCTGATCATCTATTTCTATTTCTGATTCTCTGTCTGTCTCTCTGATTTTCTGTCTATCTCTGATTTCTCTCTGTCTCTCTTTTTTGATTCTCTCTGTTTCTGTCTCTCGGTCTCTATCTCTCTGACTGTCTCTGGCTCTCTGTCTCTAGCTCTCACACACGCGCGCGCATGGAACGCTGAGCTAGAATAGGAGAGATTCATTGTTAAAGGCAGGATAAATGCTGCCAGATCAGGAGAGAAACATAATAATTCATTAATTAAAACTAACTGAGAAGAAGGCTAGAAAGAATCCATGAAAAGATGGGGTCAGAATACTTGCAAAGCACTGCAGTTCTGTTGCTTTAAGGTACAGTGAATAATTAGAATTAGGCTAACAAAGTGTTGTCTTGTAGAGGTCCTTAGGGAGCCTGCTTTAATGAATATGTAAGCACGGAATTATAATTAACAACAGCTCTCTCCCTCTAAGGCTTTTTTCATTGTGTAGAGATGAGTCTGGCCTCCCCAAGGCCTTGCCAGCTGAGCTTAGGATTTAGAAGGTTGTAAAGGCTGACTAACAATTCAGAAAGGCTGAAATTATGGGCCCAGCAAGGGACTGCCTTTCATAAAAGTCTCCCGCCCTCCGCCCTCCGACTCTGAAGGATACTGATGGGACTGGAGATGCCAGACGGCTGTCTGCTGTTTGATGAATGGACACTGAAACTAATGAAACCAGCTCTGAGGTTCTGGTCTTCAATGGTGGGCGTGGGAAATCCTGAACTATAACAAAGCAATTGTTTGGGCATAAATATATTTACATCGTCCACTTCCAAGTATTTGAGAACATCTGAGAAGAGTATGCTCCCTTAAATAGGTTAGATGGCAGACAAGCAAGCCAGCATTTATTATGTGCTTACTGTGTGCCTGGCACTGTGCTAAGTGCTGGGAATACCAACAAAAAAATCGATACGGCCCCCATCCTCATGGAACTTATATTCTAATGAGGAAACGTGAATATATTGGGATATCGTATCTAAGAAATATACATACGAGATGGAAGGTAACCATGTTGGGGGGAGGCGCTAGCTGCTGGAAGGACCGGGACTCGAGTGGTAAAGGAAGCCAGACATTCAGTCTAAGAGTTAGAAGCGAAGGGCAAGGCCATTCCAGATGTCCGGAGAGTCAAGACAAAGACACAGAATAAAGATGATACGGGCAGACCGAGCAAATCGATTTGTCAAACCTTAGCACGTGTGGAAGGGAGTAATCCTTCCACAGGGAAGGATTAAGTCGTAGAGGGCTTTAAACACCAGAGGATTTCGTATCGGATCCGGGAGGCAATAGGGAGCTGCTGGCATTGATTGAGTAGAGGATCATAGAGCTGGACCTTTGCTTTAAGCAAATCCACTTTGGCAGCTGAGTGGAGGGTGGTTCAGAGTGAGGAGAGATTCGAAGCAGGGAGACCAACGGGGGGACCGCTGCAAGCCATCAGAGTGAGGTGATGAGATGCTCCCCAACGGTGTTGTTTGCCCCGCTGATTTACTTAGCAAAGCCTCTATTTGTAGAGAAATTCCATCCGTCACACAATGCAGAGTCCGGAGGCCCTGAAGAAACCTGAATTCCAGGTTCCTTTGATCTGGAACCTAGCCCATCTTACTCTGTGATCTAGGGAGAGTCCAAGTATGATCAGTGTACCTTAGTGCCTACTATGTGCTAGGCACTGGAGGTACCAAAAAAATCATCCCTGCCTTTGAATGTCCATTCCAGCAGGGAAATAACATGTCCACACAAATCAACGACAGATCAGTGAGAGAAGGCATAGTAGGTGAGGACTGGGAAATGGGATTGAGTCTGTCTCTTTGTCTTTTTCTCTGTCTGTCCCTGTCACTTTGATTCTCTTGTCTCTGTTTCTCTCCAATGTCCTCTCTCCATCTCTTTCTGTCTCAGTCTTTCTCTGTCTCTGATTCTCTGTCTCTGTGTCTCTCTAATTTTCTCTGTCTCTGTCTTTCTGATTCTCTGTCTCTGTATCTCTCCAATTCTCTGTCTCTTTCTGTCTCAGTCTTTCTCTGTCTCTGCTTCTGTCTCTGTGTCTCTCCAGTTTTCTCTCTCTGTGTCTTTCTGAGTTTTTGTCTCTGTGTCTCTCTAATTTTCTCTGTCTCTGTCTTTCTGATTCTCTGTCTGTGTCTCTCCAATTCTCTGTCTCTGTCTCAGTCTTTCTCTGTCTCTGAATCTGTCTCTGTGCCTCTCCAGTTTTCTCTCTCTGTCTCTGTGTCTTTCTGAGTCTCTGTCTCCGTGTCTCTTCAATTTTCTCTGTCTCTGTCTCTGTGTCTGATTCTCTCTGTGTCTCTCTAATTCTTTCTGTTTCTATCTCTGTCTCTTTCTGTCTCAGTCTTTCTCTGAATCTGATTCTCTGCCTCTGTGTCTCTCCAATTCTCTCTACCTCTCTCTCTCTCTGTGTCTCTGTTTCTTTCTGATTCTGTCTCATAGAACAGGGAAGTGTGGCAGAAGTCTCACTTAGCCTGAATTTTGAAGGAAGCGAGGGAGTTTTAGATGAAATATGCACTCCAGGCGTGGAGCTCCTTCTTCAAAGGTCAAGAGGCCAGAGATGGAATGGGAAGCAAGGGGAAGAACACCACGGTGATCAATTTGGAATGTAGACTAAAGTAAGGGGAGTCGTGGAATAAGCCTGAAAGGGAGACCAGAAGCTAGAATGTGAAGGGCTTTAAACGCCAAACAGATGAGTATATTTTATCCTATAGGGACCCTGAAGATGAGGGCTTCTTGAGTGGGGGCATCCCACGGACATGATATTCTTGTGCTTTAGGAATATCCCCTTGGCAGTTGTGTGGTAGATGAAAGGGAGAGACTTGTGACAGGGAATCCATTTAGGAACCATTACAATAATCTGAGTGAGGGGCGATGAGCGCCTAGATTAGAATAGTCTTCTTTCCTGAGTGGAAAGAAGGGGACACGTGAGAGGAACTTGGAAATTGATTAGACACATTGGATTTTGATGATCAGAAGGATGGTAACCCCCTTGACAGTAATTTTAAAAATTCAGGGGAAGAGAAAATTTCGGGAGGAAAGGTAATATGGCGTATAAATAGTTCAAGACGTAATTTCTGGGTAATTAATCATTTTGTCAGTAATGCTAGCAAGAATTAACAAAGGGGGTCAGTGAAAAGCCAAAGACCCCTCATGGAACCCGTTCAACACTTGTATGTCCTTGGAAGAGTGGGTGTTCCTGAGGATGGCAATCAACTCTTGATTAGTTAACAAGTAATGAGAGGATGAACATTATAATGAGAGAGAGAGAGAGAAAGAATTATTCTAATGAGGCTCTGGGGGACATGATTGATCACTCAGTCTGGGTCTAAGACACTTACCTCTTATCCAGACTACCCCCGAGGTAGTCTGGATATTTAGAATTCGGATTTAGACAAGAGGGGGTCCGTTTCTGCTCAGACCTGGCTGAGTGGAACACTGGGCTAGAATTCACCTTCTATTAAATTCTTTGTAAGAGTCTCTAGTTGAGTATGGCAACAACTGCCACCGGGGATGGAGCAGTGTGTATTCTGGGAATTTGGGCAATCTCATCCATTAATAATGCCCTTCAGATGCTGGTTTGGCCTAATAGGGAATGAAGATCTAGGAAGGGAAAAAATCTTGGATCTTCCCAATGTTCCCAATTAATTATTTAATAATCTTTTTTTTCTCTCAGTAATGAGATTTATCTTGGACATGTTGAGTTTGAGATATGAACAGAATATTCAGGTGGACATGTCCGCAGGTCTGGCAGCAGTTGGTACTGTGGGATTAGGGCGGACCAGAGAGGTTAGGACTGTCTAGGATGTCTAGAACAGCTGATTTCAGCATAGAGATGATAATTGAAACCAAGAGAATTGGTGGAATTGCCAAGAGAAAGAGAGAGAAAAGAGGGCCCAAGACAAAGCTGGGCAGGACATGGATGAAGGGCGGGAAAAGATACTGAGAGAGAGCAGTGTCATGAAAACCAGTAGTCTATTAATGTTCAGTCACATTTGACCCCGTATGGGTTTGATTTCCTTTTTTTTTTTTTGGCAAAGATACTGGAGTGGTTGGCCATTTCCTTCTCCAACTCATTTTACAGATAAGGAAACTGAGGCAAACAGGGTTAAGTGACTTGCCAAGGGTCACACAGCTAGGCAGTGTCTGAGGCCAGATTTTAACTCATAAAGATGACTCTTCCTTATCCTCAGCCCAGTGCTCTGTTCACTGTTCCCCCTAACTGCCCCAGAAACCAAGAGAAGAGAAATTAATCTAGGAGTGATCAGTAGTGCCAAATGCTGTGGAGAGGAGTCCCAAGGTCCAAGTTATAGCCTGGAGAGTGCCTAAGTCTTGAAGCTTTCCCTTCTTTTTCAGGTGTAGCTGTGACAGCTAACAAGATAATAATTCCCTACCATTGTTGTTTAACCTGACAGGGTCAGGGATCGATTCCAGAGAGAGAGAGAAAACAACGGGAATGCAAGAGAACATAAAAGCTGCTACAACAGCAGACATCTCCCATCTTCCCTTTCTCTTTCTCCCTCCCTCCCTGATCCTTGCAACCAGTCCCAAATGCACATAAAAAGAAAGGCGGAATGGTTTCGTATTCCTCTTAGGCCAACTGCCACGTTTTCTTTGGGAATCCATCCCACTGCCTCACTCTACTTATGTTTCCCCATAGCAATCCCTCCGAGTTTCACCAATTACCTCCTTCCCTCACCCCATGGGTTAGGAAATACCAATAGGTCAACTAGAAATGTCCAGTAAGCAGCTGGTGCTGTGGAACTGGAGCTCAAGAGAGATTGTAATGAGACCGTTCCCTAAGAAGCCGCCCACTGTGGTCTTCTTACTCAACTTGCCCATGTCGACGTTTACGCTCAAATTGTACCTGATACAGATAGAAAGGCCTCATTCATGTCTCCATTGCCTGTTTTGTTTCTTTTTGGTAAAGCCTCAGAAGCTTAGGATTCTGGAGGATCCCCTTTCCAGCATTCCCAACAAATGGTCATCCAGGCCCTCTAGTCCACCCATTCTACTCTTGTCTCCAGCCGATCTGAAATTTGTCCCATCCGCTTATTTCTCCTGGTTTTCTGGGACCAAGAAGAGCAAGTTTATCTGACTCCAAGCTCAGTTTTCTATCCACTGCAGCGCCACCCAACTGCCCATCCTCATTTTAAAGATGTAGAAACTCAGGTCGAATGGTTTGTCCATGATTACATAGCTACTAAATGTCTGAGACCACATTTGAACCCAGGTCTTCCCAACTCCAGGATCAGCATTCCATTGGGTGAGCCTCTCCTGTACCCATTGTTTGGGTTACTGTCTCATTAAACCCCCTGAGGGCGGGACATGGTCCATGTAGTTTACCTTTACATGGCAGCCATCACTGGATCATATGAAATAATGTTTACTGCTGCTACTCACTTCAGAACTCCCGCCCTCCCTCTACCTCGGCGCCTCTCTTTCAGTGACTTTTCATTCCCTCAGCTTATGATAAATGCACATAAAAAGAAGGATTCCCAAGCTATCCACCAGACCTAATTAACAGTTTTCTGTCAAATCAACTTTTTAAAGGGCTCTGGGAAGACATCTATCATAAGACATTACCCTGGGACATGAGATATTACCTTGGAACTTGAAGGAATTTAACCCTTCAAGAGAGAGAGAAACAGACAGAGGTGGGGGGGGGAAGACGTAGAAAGAGACACAGAGACTGAGAGAGAAACAGAAATAGAGACAAAGTGAGGGAGAAGGAGAGAGAGAAAAAAAAGAAAAAGACAGACAGAAATAGAGATAGAGACAAATCCAAAGGGAGAGGGAGAGAGAAACAGAGAGACTGAGAAATAGACAGCAAGAGGAAAGGAGAGGAAGATGGAGTCAGAGAGACAGAGAAAAAATATAAAGACAGAAGTAGAGACAGACAGATACAGAGAGACAGGTAGGCAGACACACCCATGGCTGGGGGGACAAAAACGTGTTAAGTATTTTCTATGTGTAGGGCACTATGGGAATACAATGTCTGCCCTCAACAAACTTAGATTCTAACAGAAGACAATACATGAAGGGGGATGATGAATAGAAGAGAATATTTTGGTCTAGCTAGTTCCAGGGATGGTGAGCAGTCACAGGGCTATTGAGCAACATGTCCTTCCCAAGGAATGGCAGTGGTGCTTTGATTTTGATGCTCAGATCTAGAAGTGGGAAGGCCAGCGGTCTGGTAATCTAATGGAGGAGACAATATGCAAACATAATATAAAGCAAGCTGGGTACAGAGTAAACGGGAAATAATAACCAGAGGGAAGGCGCTGAAATGAAGAGGGCTTGGAGAAGGCTTCCTGGAGGAGGCGGGATTTGGGTTAAAACTTACAGGGAGCCAGAGAAGTAGTTGAAGATCGAGAGCATTTCAAGCATGGGGGACAACCAGAGAGAATTCTGGGAGTCAGGATAGAAGGAGGGAACAACTGGGAGGCCAGTCACTGGATCTAAGAGTACATATTGGGGAATAAAGTGTAAGAAGACTGGGAAGGCAGAAGGAGGCTAGGTGACTACGAGCAGACCTGTAGACCTTTCATCTAGAGAAAATTGGGTAGCAAGCATGGGAGAGAAGGAAAGGAATGGCTAAGACCCTTAATCCCCTTCTCTTCCACTTCCTTTCCAGAGCCTACCATATTCTTTAACCACTCATACCCTCTACAGAAATAGCAGCTTTTCTCAGGAGAGGGCACAAAATTCTCCAAACTACTCCAATGGCTTTAGAAAGAGCATGGAAGACTTTATAGGAGAATGCAAGCTTATTCCCAATTGTTTGCTCAGCCTGTCTCCTTCTGCCAAACTTCTCTCCACTCCCTCAACCCATCTGAGCCCTGGTCTACTCATTTATTCAGCCAGCCCCCCACTTCACACACATGGGACCACACACAGGCATTGTGAGTGTAACTGGGAAATGATGGCAGCATGTTTTATGTGTTCCTGTACTTATGTGTACTTTATTACGCATCTACTTTATTAAGCGAGCGTATTTGTAATTTTATGGGAGTGTCTCTGTGTCTACATCTCTATTTGTATATAGGTGTAGATCTATGGGTGGATCTATTAGAGTTTGCCACCAACAATGGCCTCTTGGATGTTGGCCAATTTAATTCAACAAACACTTATTAATTGCTTACTATGTGCAAGGCCCTGCGCCCAAAACTGGGCGTACAAAGATGGAAATACAACTCTCCGTGCTCTCGAGAGCTCCCGTCGTGTCGGGAATGAATCCAGTGTGTCCACAAAGTGTCAGGAAAACTGAGGAAGGAGGGAACAGGAACAGCCGGGGGGTGGCACAGGGGAAGGGGAAATTCAAGAAAACTTCATACAGCAAGTAGCCCATAAGCTGAGCCCTGAAGGAAGCCAAGGATTGAGAGAGACAGAGGTCACCAGAGGAAGACAATATGGTACCAGGTTCAGAGAAGTGGAGTATAGTCCAGTTTGTGTAAATAGGGCTAGCAATGTGGCTGGGGGCCAGACTTCGGAGAGCTTTCAATGCTACACTATAGAGTTTGGGCCTGATCCCAGAGTCAGTGGAGAGCCATTGATGGATTTTGAGCAAAGGAGTGACAGTCAGACTTGTGCCTTAGGAAAAAACTGCTTTTGGCAGCTGTGGGAAGAAGGTTGGAGAAGGGAGAAATTTGAAGTGG
Organism: Antechinus flavipes; assembly: GCF_016432865.1. Classification (NCBI taxonomy): domain Eukaryota; kingdom Metazoa; phylum Chordata; class Mammalia; order Dasyuromorphia; family Dasyuridae; genus Antechinus; species Antechinus flavipes. The sequence goes on along the minus strand of NC_067404.1, from coordinate 31,973,849 downwards.
GAAGACTATCGTCATAGTCCAGAAGAGAGGGGACATGAACTTGAATGATTTGCTATGTGGACAGAGAGAAGGGCCAGTATGCAAGAGATGCAGAAGTAGAGATGACAAAATTTGGCAACTTAATACCCAATATTAGTATCTACTATTGGATGGAAAAAACCAAGTCACCAGAAAGCAATCCCTCTAACATATGAATAAACTTTCAATGTCAAGAGCAGATAGTTCCTAGTTGACCTTCTAACTTAAATTGCTCACACCACAAAGATGTGTGTGCACATGGGCTCTCCCCCTCTCTTTGTCTCTGTTTCTCTCTCTCTCTCTCTCTCTCTCTCTCTCTCTCTCTCTCTCTCTCTCTCTCTCTCACTGTGTGTGTGTGTGTGTGTGTTTGTGTGTGTGTGTGTCTATTTTTCTCTGTCTCTCTGCCTCTGTCTCTCTATTTCTTGGTCTCTGTTTCTCTTCTCTCTCTCTCTCTCTCTCTCTCTCTCTCTCTCTCTCTCTCTCTCTCTCACACACACACACACACACACACACACACACACACCCCAATACATACATTAGCCTTTGTAGCTAGGTGGGGTGTTGATTGTGTGATGTGTTTGGGTGGTTACCTGAACAAACACACTAACTTCCACCTTTTACCACCACTGGTTTGTTTCCTTGTTGTTATCTAGCATTATTCTGGGTCATTTGTTCTCCCTTAAACCACATGTCTAATTGGTTGCTAAATTTTATTGTTTCTCTCTCTACAACATCTCTTACATCTGCGCCTTTCTCTTTATTCCTATAGCTCCCACTCTGGTCCAGGCCCTTATCCCCTCCTGCCTGGACTACTACAATGGCCTTCTTACTGGCCTCCCTGACTCTATGCTCCAATCTATCCTCTGTACAGGTACAAAAATAATTCCCCCTAAATGCAGATTTGGCCCTACCAACCTTCTGTCTCCCAATAAACTCCACCTATTACTTCTAAAATAAAATAGAAAGTCTGTTGTTTGGTTTTAGAATTCTGGCCTCAAGTCCACTTTCCATTCTCATTATACATTACTCTTCTTCCTTCACTCTATGGTCCAACCAAACCGGCCTTCCCTCTCTTCCATGTGTGGGATTCCATCTTCCATCTGTGTGCCTTTGCATTAGCTGCCCCACATGTGTGGGACATGTTCCTTCTTTACCTTCTCCTCATAGAATCCCTCACTTCCTTCAAGACTGCCTTTCCTGCTTCCTCCACTGCCAATGCCCTCCCTATCCAACTGCTTTGTATTTATTTTAAATTTCCTTTGCAAATTGTCTCCACATACACGCATGTACGTGTTAATGTTTATGGCCAACTGTCTGGAAGGGGATTTGACGCCTGCCCAAATTACCTAAGTTGGAGGCACCTATGTGGGAGATCCCAGGGACCTGCCTCTGGGAACATTCGTGGTTCCCACTTTTGGTGGCAGTATGGTTGGTGGCAGCCCTTTTCCATTGGCTGCATAGCTGGAACTGGCCACCTCTTTAATACAGTCTGAATGGAACAGTCTTGCTTTCTCTTTTCTGAACCCAGAAGTAAGTACTCCATTGATCAGAGGTGATACCATATAATAAAGCAGTAGAAGGACCCGAGGGCCACATACCCCCAAGCCACGTGGCCCCCAAAAATGGGCTTGGGATTTTGATAAGTTTTGTTAGTTATCTTCAGTTCTAAGTGCCTCTGACCTGGAAGTTCGAGCCATGGGGATCTTGAAGCCTAGGATTCCAAGCCAGATGTTGTCACCAGCTCAGCAAACACAGCCCTGAGAAGCCAAGGTCCTAGAAGCAAGCCCACAGGAATTTTGGACTTGAACTTGGTGTGTCCAATGCTATATATGACCTGAGTTAATCTGTAGACCTATTGGTTTTTCCCATATAGTAGGTAAATGAAAAATGCCCATACTCAGATTAGTCTTCCTATCTCCCATGAACAGGTTCAAGGATCTACTATATACGTGCCTCCATCTTTGGTGATAAGCATTCATCAATGCCATCTATCCATCCACCCATCCATCCATCTATCCATCTATCCATCTATCTATCTACTTATCTATCTATAGATCTATCTATTCATTCATCCATCTAGGAGAGCTATATGGTAGAATGGATGGAGTGCTACACCTGAGTCAGAAAGATCTAAGTTTTAATCTGTCCTCAGATACTAGCTGTGTGATCCTAGGCAAGTCACTTCACCCTGTTTGCCTCAGTTTCCTCATCTGTAAAATGAGCTGGAGAAGGAAATGGCAAGCCACTTCAGAATCTTTGCCAAGAAAACGCCAAATGGAGTCATGAACAGTTGGACATGACTGAAAGTGACTGAACAACATCTATCTATCTGTCTGTCTGTCTATCTACCTACCTATCTATCTATTTATCACTATTTAACTACCTAAATATTATTTATGTAAGCAATTGTTGAGGTGTTAGTTGTTGTTCTTTGTCCTTCATTCTCAAGGAGGGCATCAGGGAGGGGATGCCATGACATTCAAGGGAATTGCAGCTAAGTAAGGGAGGGCTGGGCAAGGTCATCTGCCTCAGTTTCCCCTCTATAGCCTTCTGGGTTCAGTGACCAGATATTGATCAGGATGACTGGAGATGATTTTGGATGCAGTGAGAGACCTTGGCCTTTTTAAATTGGCATCTTTAACAAATCTCAGTTTGTCTGAGGCAACACCCATTCAGTGCTAGGTAAGAAATAAGGCAGGAAATGCCCTCTTTTATCTAGTCAAAAAAAATCAATCTGAGAGAAGACCCTCTGGGTTTCTGTCAGGGTCTATTTCACTTTTGATTAGCACAATGCCAGGCACATAGTGGATGCTTAATACATTTTTTTGGTAAATTGGTTGATGTTATTTCTGTCTAGTAATACATAAGCTAGTTGATGTGATTTTGCTTTTGTGTTTACATATCCAAGGAGGATCACAGCACCTGGCGCTTAGTAGGTGCTTTAATAAATGAAATTGATTAATTTATTGATCAAATAAGAATCTCTTCTGTAGTCACAAGCAGGCTGGTGTATAGAAATCCCAGAGATTACCAAGACTGAAGAAATTCTCTCTCTAATTGACTCAGTCCCCACTCCGCCTGAGCTGAGGAAAACCTTTCTTGGTCCCCAACCACATTCTTATAGTGCCGAACACAAATCGTTGCAGATAATCGTGCACTTTAATAGTTGCTCCAAGAAACAAAGACAATGTTTTGAAAATAAAAAGCTTTAATTTAAAAAAGGAGCAAAGAAAACGTAAATAAGCACCTTAGGGAGCAGGATCCTGCTTGTAGGACACGATGGCCTCAATAAAACAGTTGAGACTAGCTGTGTGATTAGCCATAACCAAAGGAGAAACAGGAACTAAATAATTAGACAGGCAGGTGGAGGGCTGCCCCCCACCCCAGAGAACAAGAAGGAAAAAGGCACTACGGACCAGATTGCAGTAGCTGCTGGCCCAGTCTAGTCATCTCTCTCCAGCTTCCTATGGTTTACCATGAAGTTCCAGCCCCATTTGTTCTCCCTACTCTGTGTTGTTCCTTTCAGTAGCCAATCCTTCGCTTCCTCCTGGTTTGGCAGGAGAAGTGTGGGAGGGGGCTAGAAGCAGGGACCAGTGTAGCCCAGAGCTAAAGGCAGGCCCACTTTCCTCTCCTCTGTGTCTCCATGAGGCCTCGCTATATCATCCCTGCTGTGTACTTTTGAGGCATTCTTTCCAATGTCAAAAGTCCGCACTCCCAACTTAAAGAAAAAAATTTTAATAGCTTTTTTTTTTTACAAAACATATGCATGAGTAATTTTTCAGCATTGACAATTGCAAAACCTTCTGTTCCAATTTTTCCCCTCCTTCCCTCACCCCCTCCCCTAGATGGCAGGTAGAACAATACATGTTAAATATGTTAAAGTATATGTTAAATCCAATATATGGATACATATTTATACGGTTATTTTGCTGCACAAGAAGAATCGGACTTTGAAATAAGGTAAAATCAAAAATGCAGGTGGACAAAAACAGAGGGAGTGGAAATGCTGTGTAGTGGTTCACACTCATTTCCCAGAGTTCTTTCGCTGGGTGTAGCTGGTTCTCTTCATTATCCAACTTAAAGAAATTTGAACAAAATATATACTTACCTTTGACAGGCAATTCCCACCCCTCTCAAGCCTCTATGGTCACTTCTCTAAGGAGGTGTACTTATTTGGGTAAGAGCAAGTATAAGTGAAGATGTCCGCATTGATAAATAGGTGATTTTGTCCATCAACAAAATGGTACCAGGCAACATAAGCATTGATGATACAAAAAAAGGGCAAAAACAGATTTGACCTGAAGGATCTTACAATCTCCCGGGGGACACACAAACAATTATAGACAAGATAGGGGGGTGTACACACGTACACATACACATGTATACACATATACATATATGCTCAGTCGGAAGTCATAACAGAGGGGACACTAACATCAAGGTGGTTTAAGGGAAAGCTTTTTAAACTATGGGTTATGGGATCACATGACTGAATGTGGGGGTCACAAAATTATGATTTCTTATCAGTAAATGTTTCCTTTGTCTACCTATTTTATACACCTCTATGCCCGGGATCATGTAAAAATTTCTTGGGCAAAAAGGGATCTTGAGTGGAAATCATTTGAGAAGCCTTGTTTAAGGGGTGGTGCGTAAACTCATGGGTGTGTACCATATATATTCTATGAACAATTTCCATCGACTCCCAGAGCCCCTAATCATGCCATCGTCCTCGACTATGCTTCTCTCAAGTTTTTGGGCTTGTGCCCGTAGCAGGGGTGGAGTTCACTGTTTTTGGTCAGCAACAATGGTTCCCAAGAATCTGTCTCAACCTGTTTCAATTTTCTGCTCTGGAGAAGAAGAAAAATAACGAGGAAATGTAAGGAAAATTAAGCGATGTTCTAAAGAAGAGCTATATAGGAGAGGAAACATGGTGTCAGGCTAAAATGCTAGCTTGAATGAGAAAACCAGAGCTATATTCTCGGCTGACGCTTGGTGAATGTGGTTGTGTCTCTTTACCCTTTGTGCTTCTATCTTATGACCTCTAAAATGGGTATATCTAATCTGGAGATACCTCTGTTGATCCCATAGATCAGGGTTTCTTAAACTTTTTTTCCATTTGTGATCCCTTTCCACCTGAGAAATGTTTACACAACCCTAAATATATAGGGATATAAAATAGATATACAAAGAAAACATTTACTGATAATAAATCATAATTTCATGACCCCCACATTCAGTTATAGTATCCCATATGAGGTCACAACCCACAATTTAAGAAGCTTTGCATAGAGGAGACACCACTCACTTCTCCATTAAGGGAACCCAGGCTATCAAGTTTAGACCAGGTCCAGTCTAGAGAGGAACCTTTCTTCAATGAGAGGATTAGGCTCTTTGTTTTCATGTTCATTTGCTCTTTATGTCTCACACTCACTGGCTCCCTATACACCGTTTTACTTATTAGTTCACATTTATTACTTATACAAAGGGAGGAGGATAAGAAAACAAGATACTCAGTGACTCAGGTATGAGGCAGGCAATTGATTTCTATTTCAGTGGGACACTGCATTGAACCTGATCCTCAAGAGTATGCTCAGATTGGAAAAGTCACTACCAATTTTTGCTTAAAATTTGCTATGTTGCAACAGCTATTCTATTCTTCCTCTGAATCCTATTTCGATTTCTAGTTTAGCTCATTCTTGAATTCTTTATTGTCTGTGTTCTAATGAGGCTGGTTGAAATGATCTGCAGAACATACTTCACAAATTCATCAATGAGCACAGCAGAAAGAAAAGCAGTGATCTGAACAGTCTTCCTCAACCCCATCTCATCTGCCAACAGACCATGTTTTCCTTCTTTATCGAGGATGCCATGAAAGGTCATCATTTCCTTTTGGTGATCAAAAAGTTAGTCGTGCGATTCTTAATGCAACATCAGGTCGTCATTACTGATCAATCTATGAACTCATCATCTTGTTTAGCTAATACTTCCAGTCTTCCCATAGTCTGGGGATTTCGCTCAAAATCTTGTCATTGGGAAAACTTGCTTTTCCCGAGTCATGTTTCCATAACTCTTGTAGATCACCATTCTTGGTAACTTCTTCTGCATATATCTTCTGTGATTGCCCACTCTAGCTTTAGCACCTGATTGGCCGTATTCCCTGTCTCCGTGGCTGTGACCAGTTTAATCTTGGTATCAGTCTTAAATATGTCTTCACCAGTAAACAGAAATAAAATCACTTCGCTACCATCCTGGTATCAGCCAATTATGTCTATCTGAAAATTTGACCTTTACATCCTTATGGTCTTTTGGGGGAGGGGTGAGATGAAGAGTAGGGGGGAGAGAATAAGCATTTATATAACACCTACTGTGTTCCAGCTGCTTTACAAGTATTTCATTTGATCCCTACAACAACAAGGTAGGTGCTACAATTATCCCCGTTTTACAGTTAAGGAAATTGAGGCAAATAGAAATTAAGGGACTTGCCTAAGCTCACACAACTATTTGAGGCTGGATTTAAACTTAGGTCTTCTTGACTCCAGGCCCATCCCTCTATCTACCTAACTGCTATTAGGTGTTTGGTGAAGTGCATTGTCTCTAGTTCAGATCAGCTCTCTTGTCTGATGATCCATTTGGCCATAAGTTTCTCTGAGAGTTTAAGCAGTTGCATATCATCAGCATATCATTAACCTGCTGTGAGCTCTGAGAGCTGGGGTACCAGGTAAGAAGCATACCAGGTGATCCATCTTGACCCTGAAATGCTTATGTTCACCCAGGAAAGACAGCTTTCTAGGCTGAGATTTCCAAAATAAGTATTTTTTAGTCTTTTCTGTGGCTTGAATATGCTTACACAGCTGCTCGTTGTCTTCCCTCCTTAGATCCGTTGCTTTAGCAAATAGTAGCAAATATTAGCTCAGACTCTTGTTGGAGTCAGCTCAGACTGGCTCTAGAGAGATGATTGTTAAATTTTTTCATTGTGGTCATTTGCATTTCAGAAATTGGCAAATGTTCCAAAAGGGGCGTTTGATATATTAGTGATTTGTTGACTATCTAGACAAGAAAGTGATGAATAAGATGTAAGAAATGTAGATTAAAAGTATATCATGGGTATATTCTCCCCCAAGACCTGGTTGTTAAACATTTGTTAAACATCCTTGCTTTCACTTGAGTGAAGAAGCCAGTGTTAGTATTAATAAATATTTTAATTTATTTCAAATTAATTAATTATATACTAATTTATAGATAATATAATACCATATATTATATATTATATAATAATAATATAATTAATAATAAATTAATAAATATATACCAGTTCATCATTCTTTCCTTGTAGAAAGAATGTTTTCACTTTACTTACACTTTATTAGAATTTCCTATCTCCAGCAAGACTAGAGAACTCTTGATATTTCAACTGAATACTTGTCACCTCTGTCACACTGCTATCCAGCAAGGTGGGTGGGTAGTATCACTGCCAGTGTATAAATCCGAGTATGGGATCCTTGGAGTGGCTAGATTGCTCAGTGGATGGAGTGCCAGGCCTGGAATTAGAAAGACCTAAATTCAAATATGGCTTCAGACACTTACCAACCATGTTATCCTAGGCCAGTCACTTAATCCTGTTTGATTCATTTCCACAAGTTCAAATCTGGTCTCCGATATTTACTAGCTGTGTTACTCTGAGCAATTCACTTTATCCAATTTGCCTCGGTTTCCTCATCTGTCAAATGAGCTAAAGAAGGAAATAGTAAACCCCTCCAGGATCTTTGCCAAGAAAACCCTAAGAAGGAGTCATGAAGAGTCAGTCATGACTAAAAAATGACTGAACGATGGAATTCTGGAACTGGATTGAATGCTGGCATTAGTCAAAGTCTACTATCTTTTGTCTTTTTCCAGATAAACAGTGAGTCAGAAGTCTATCCAGGATGTAGATAGTACTTTCAAATAGCTTTATATTTGTGGTTTTTCCAAAATTCAATTCTGCCTTTACTCAAGCCTTCCTTGATTTGGTCAAAGCCCAACTCTTTCTGGATTTTTATTGCCTCAGTTAAAGGAAGCGTTCGTTGGCTTGCTTCTCTCATACGAATGCTGTCAGGCAAGAAGACGCCACATAAAGAGAAAGAGTCAAGGTTGTGGTCAGCTGGTGCCTTTTGAAGGCACCCCCAGTTCCCATTATGTAGCCCCAATCAGTCAAATATTTGCCATGGGGTTAGCTCTATCACCACTGAAAGAATGGCTCCTACTGCTGCAAAGTCTCTCCCAAGCACTTCCATTCCACTTCATCACAACTCCCTTGGAAGCATGCTCCCCAGCTTATTCCATTTGCAGTGTTGTATTAGCAGCAACTTGTGCTCATTCGTAAGGGCTGGGCTCAGGGGCCCTATTACAGCTGCACCCAAAAACTTAATGGCCACAAACCTTGCCGAGATGGGTAGTTCTGCCCGGTTTGGGAAGAGAGGAAATTAACATGAGACTAGCCTGGAAGATGTGGAAGGGATGGTTGTCCCATGGCAGTAACACAGCTGGGGCAGCGGTCAGTGTTTGCGAGATATATATATATATATATATATATGTATATGTATATATATATATGTATGTATATGTATATATATACATATACATATATATTATATATATATATATATATATATATATAATTTCATGAGAGATGTTTAAATGGACGAAGGCGTGTAAACTGCGTGTCTCTTTTATCTTGAGTGTTGTCCTGAGAGAAACAAGCCAGGCCGGGTAGGATCTACCCTGCCCCAACTTTATATCCCTTCTGTGTTTTTTAAATGTATCGTGTTAAAGAGCAGGTTCGCCAAATTTAACATTATTTTTTAGAAATACTTGTGGTTGGGGCCGTCCATCTATTGCCAGGTGTGTCTGTTTGTGGTATGAGGACACAATGGAAACCAACAGGAGAGGGGCATCTTTCCAAGAACAGGGTTGGGAGTTCATTCCCCCATCCCACTGGTAGAGTTTTGCTCTCTAACTGGGGACATAATATCAAGCCGTTTTATAACAACCATTGGAAGAACAAAAGTATGATAAAAATTGGGCCCTATTATACGTTTACCTCCAAGATGACAGTCGAGGTTACAAAAGAAACACTAAACATAACACTTACAAGAACCCATTTGACCCCAATAAAACAGGATTCAGCATCTTAACTTATAACTCCTGTTAGAATCTTGGAGACTGATAGAGTAAATCTATCAGTAATTAATTAAGTAATTAAGCTATCAGTAATTAAGCACATTCTAAGTGCCAAGTACTGTATTAAGTATTGGGGATACAAAGAAAGGTGAAAAGAAAGGCAAAATATCCCCATCTAGTAGAACATTAAAGGGTTTATAGGACTACTAGTTTGTCAGTTTACATTTCATCTCAGATCAACAATAGGTTGTTCGAACAATTCCCCTTACCTATCTGCTGGGGAAATAGCTAAGCTTGAGCCAATCTTCTGGCCCGTGGCCATCTTCTCTAAGAGCCTGGAACAATTTCCAGCTCCTTCCCTGTCTCTATTAAGCTCTAATCCAGAACGCCACCTCCTGAACATTCAAGGTTGCCTCTACTCTCAGACATGTCCGTGTTGAAATAGACACCAGAAATCAAAAAGAGCAAACATGGAAGGAACAGCTCAATTGCTCACCTAGTCTGGAAATATATGTTAGCTGACACGCATGGTGACGGGGGTCAGGGAATGAAGTCAGCAACTTCTCCCTTGCCCAGCTCTTGAGAAATGGCTCGAAGCAGTCCTGCAGACTTATGGTTGGAAAGGAAGAGAGAACTGAGGGGACAGGCTTCCCTCCATATATTCCAAGTCATCGACTCTTCTGGCTCCATGGCCAGTAGTGAGAACCTTCCTCATCTCACAGTGCAAGTCTCTGAGTCACACGTGGCTAGAAGTAGCCCTTCTACCACACCCATGACATCCATATAGTTGTTCAGATCCCAGCTCTAAGCATGTAACAAGAAAGTAGCCCTCAGTACATGGATATAATAATCATCCTTGCCCCACCTATCTCACAGCACTTCACAAATTGATCAATTCAACAAATATTTATTAAAGAGAAGCAATATGGTATAGAGGGAAGGGAACTCGATTTTAAGTCATGGGATCATTGTTGTTTTTCAGCCATTTCCAGTCAGATATGACTCTTCTTGACCGTATTTGGGGTTTTCTTGGCAGAGATCTTTTCTTCTCCAGTTCATTTTACAGATGAAGAAACTGAGGCACATAGGGTTAAATAACTTGTCTAGGGTCACACAGCTATTGGGTGTCTGAGGCAAGATTTGAACTCGGGTCTTCCTAACTCCAGGCCCAGCACTCTATCCAAAGTTTAAATCTCAGCCTATTTACCTCAATGACCTTGGACAACTCACATCATCTCTCTGGGTCTCAGTTTCCTCTTCTATAATTAGAGCAGGTTGCTCTAGATATCCCAGAGTGTCTCTTCCAGCTCTAGATGTATATTCCTAAGAAAGTCACTTCATCACCCTGGACCTCAGTTTGATTCTCTGTAAAATGAGTTTGGACTAGATGGCCTATGTGTTTCCTTCCTGCTCTAGATGTATGCTTCCACGACGAGAAAACCTTCCAGTTTGTTTATTTTTCTCAGCTTTAGAACTATGATCCCATGACCATATGGCCTGTAACATTCCTTCTAGCTCAAAATCCTATGGATTTGGTGGATTATTTCCCCTTTTCATCAATTTCACAATAAAAAACAAATGTTTTTTAAGTGCTTACTACATTCAAGGAACTAACACGAAAACTGACAGTTCTACCGTCAAGGATCTTACAATCTCCTAAAGTATCCTTCCCAACTTTCTCTCCAATAGTATCCAACCGGGACAGCAACCACTGAGTTGTCAACACTCTGAGGCAGGGAAATTTCAGGTGGAAGAGGAATTTTCCGTGATCATATGCGGGTCAAACATTTGAATGAGCAATGGATAGATGCTGTGGACATTTTCAAGAAGAAAATAAATAATTTCCTCTTTGGATAATTCCAACCTGTTGAACCCCAATAATCTGATTCTTTTCTAGTTCTGAGATTGTAGGTTCTTAGGTCCTGCTATCAGTTGAATCACAGGGAATGCTTATGAATATCAACATGCATTTTCTAGAAGCAAAATGGCTCCTTTAAAAAAAAAGTGTGCTTCTAATAAACACCTCAACAGAAATATTTTGTTGACTCTGATGGAAAATATATTTGGTCCCAATGGAAAGGGCCTAAATTCCTCTTAGACTATGGTGTTCTAGGGGACACACGAGAATTGGGCAAATAGGCAGCTGTTCCAAAGTTCATGATGGAATGAGTAGTGAGAACACTTTTTCAGGGTAGGTTTGACTAATCTATGTTAAAGAAAAAGAAATCAGTCATGTTTCTGAGCTCATCACTGCTGATTGGATTTCTAAGAATTGTCCTGATAAAAATAGACCAATTCAGTTTAGCTCATTTAGAAAACAATATGGAATTATGCCTTTAAAATGACTAAGAGGTTCATACTCTCTGACACACAAATCCCTTGGGGGTACCAAGACAGTCAGAACCAGAAAGAATGGTTCCACATTTGCCAAAACATTCTTAGTACGGTTTTTGTGTTAGCAGAGGACTAGAAACAAATAGATGCCCATGCGTTGGGGAATAACTGAATAAATTGTGGCATGTGAATGTCACAAAATATAATTGCACAGTAAGAAATAGCAAATATAAAAAAATCCAAGACATATGGGAAGATCATAAACCAGTGAGAAGTGAAATAAGCATAAAAGAATATATACAATATGATGATGTAACTGGAAAAAAAACCAAACTGAAATTAAATGCTGTGTAATTATTACGACCAAGCGTGGCTCCAGAAAAAGAGTTTAGAAAATGGAACTCTGGTCCTTCTTGGCAAAGGCAGGGGGCTCTAGTTGTGGACTATTGTACTTATTGGCAGATATGGTTGATGTGCTTTGTTGAAATGAATTTTTGTTCTCTTCATTATTACAAGGAATTGTTTGCTGGGGAGGCAAGGAGAAGAGATATATCCTGAAATATAGATGAGATAGATAGTAAAATTAAGGTTTCCTAAAAATAGATCACTTCAGGAAATTTGGATGGAACCAGGAAAAGTCTGCCTGCTCATTTTCGATGGTTGTGTCTCTCGGGTAGCCAAGAAAAGGACAAGAGTATTGAGCCGGAGAAAAAGAACATAGTGGTCACTTCAGCAAATATCCCAATTGCCTCCAGGCAATTACTTAGAGCAAACTTTAGAGCCTTTGTTAAAACATTTCATCTGGACAAAATCCCATGATTTTCAGAAGCTGACAAGAAGGAGTTATTGAAGTAACATGGAGATGGAGATGTAGCAATGGAAGTTTTTGGTATTGTTGGATACATGATGGATTCATTGACTTTTAAAATGAATGCTCAGAAGATGGAATTGTAAAGGCGGCTCTCCCATGGCACGTGCTTGGGGAGGGTCCTATACCTTGGCCATTTCCAGAACGTGTCCTGGTAGGGGCAGCATCCCATGGATGTGCCCATAACTTGTCCACTTGGGTCTTCATTGTGATTCCACACCTGGAATCACACAGAGCCTGAGGGTTCGGATAAAGAATCCCTTTAATAAAAGCACATCTAACATTCTCTTGATGAAAGCAGTCCCCAAAGTGGTTAAGAAAAAAAGCAGTCCCAGAAAGTAAAATCAGATCAAAGTCACCAAGGAAGAGAAGAAAAGCACTCACAGGGAGTTCCCTGGGATTTTAGGATTACTCCAAGATAATCCTGCAACTGTTTTGATACCTCCCTTGCCCAAATGACCCACATCTGGGTCCCACGTAAATCCCCCCCGGAAGCAAAGTTAACTCAGACCGCCATAGGGTTGCTGTACAGGTTTGAGTTACGCTAGTGTGGGATGGTACTGTGGGAGTGTGGAGCTCCCTAGTTCTACTAGGGGCCTGGCCCATCATATGTTTCCCGGTAGACATATGCTTTAGCATAAAAAGTCGTGCACAATCAGAGGCTTCTAGCTTGTACCCACGTGTGCTCCTTCACACCCACCCCATGCTGTTGCAGCAAGAAACATTAACCAATGAATAGCAACAGTCCTTAAAGAAAAAGATGATTTCCACTCACTGTCCTTTATCGAATGCATGGTTTAAGAGTCTAAAAGTTCTCCCTTGGAATTCTTTTGGGAGGGAGGGAGGGGACTGCCTAATGTGACAGAAAGCACACTTGCTAGCTTCGAAGAGCTGGGAATTGGACCTCAAGTCTCTACTTGCCTCTTCTGCATTTTATTTGGCTTCCCGAACTCAGGTGATCAAACAGGGATCCTGAGACGGATATCTCTAGCATTGCTGGCAATATTGCGATTTGCTCATCAGTCTGAGTGCTAGTTGCGCAGCGGGAGTGCCTCCTGTAGCTATGGCACTGAATTTTGGAGGAGAGAATGACCACCGACATGAAGATTAGCCAACAAGTCTTGGCTCCCTGGAATATATATAGGCCTTGAGGAAGTTGTTTGGAACAGGAAGAGTCAAGATGAAATTGATATGCTTGTTCAACAAGGTGGTTCACATTTTAATGTTGTAAGCGTCCTCCTCCTGGGAAAGTCGAATGATGACGGATCGGTCTATAATGTTTGAAGTATTTGTCAAAGTGTGTTTACAAGTCTTTGGGGTTTTAAGCATTTTTGTGACAGGAAATTAAATCGTTGTCCTAAATGTGATCTAGTCAACAAGAATTTATTCAGTGCTTACTATGTTCCAGGCACCATGCTAAGTACTGGGGATGCAAGGAAAGTCCAAAAACATGGTCTCTGCCCTCAAGGAGCTGACATTTTAAAGAGGGAGATAACATGCAAATAAACTATGCTTGTTTTACTCATGTGACCCCATTTGGGATTTCCTCAGCAAAAATACTGGAGTGATTTGCCTTTTCCCGCTCATTTGACAGATGAGGGATTGAAACAAACAGGGTGAAGTGACTTGCCTGGGATCACCCAGTCAAGTAAGTAGAGGAGGTCAGATTTGAAGTCAGCTAGAGAGGAGTTTTCCTGACTCCGGGCCCAGCACTCTATCCGCTGATACCTAACTGCCCCAAGTTCCTGGAAGGAACCTTTCCCAACTCCTTCCATAGGAGGTGCAGGTGGGGAGCCAGTAAACACCTCCCACGGTAGATGCAAATTGAACTTAGCCTTGAGGGAAGCCAGGAGGTAGAGGTAAGGAGGGAGAGAATTCAGAAGGAAGAAGGATGAAGGTCGAGGAAAGGCCATCGGATTTGGTGATTTGGGGAGAATGATGGGGTCAGATCCCAGATTGCAGTGATATGAAAGGAAGCAGATATTATGGTTATTCCTTCTACATTGCAGCTTTCTCTATTACAGTTTCTATGTGTCATGGGTTGGCCTAAGAAATTATATAGGAATTTTGGAGTAGTTTAATGGAAGCTACAGATGACATGAGAAGGTCAACAGACAATACAGAAAAAGTTTAGAAAGTCAGAAATGTATCAAATATAGTTTAGTATTGTATGCTATCGCTATATTAATAATATAATAATTGCGACTTCATCTCTGGTACAAGGAGAAATTTTTATGTGGATTTTTCAGATGGGGGGGGGATGCCATGCCCCTAATCCCTGTGATGTGGAAGGGGAGCTGTATAGAAAGAACATTCTCCAGCAGTTTGACTTTGAAAAGGAGGAGAGATCCAGGATAAGAGCTAACAGGGATGGTATGCCCCCATAAGGGTTTTTTGAGGATCAGGGGAGGTAAGGCCATGTTTGTGGGAAACAACAAGGAAACTTCCTTATTGATAGAGGGAGGTTGAAGTTTAGTGAGAGAGTAGGGACAAAAGAAGGGGAGATCTGCTGGAGAAGATGGGAGGAGATGGAATCAGGTTTTCACATAGAGCGGTTTGTCTTGGCAAGGAGAAAGAAGGGTTCCCTCTTCTTGTGATACAGGGGCAAAAGAGGAGAAAGGGAGGGAAGACATCTGGGTGATAAGAGATGAAGAGGAAGGGAGAAAGAAAATGGCCTGCATTTCTTTTTGGTAATCTATGACCCGAGTTTTTCAGCTGAGAGGATGGTGGGGAGGGAATACCATGGAACTTTTGAGGAGGGATAAAAAGATTTGGAATGCCCATTGTAGTGATTGGGAGAGTTAACTAATTAGGATGATATGAAAAATAGTCTTGCTTCAATGTGAGCTTAATTGAGAGTGTACCCCAAATTTATAAGTCAATGGGGGTCATGGTTTTGTAACTTTCTCTACATTGGTTCGGCAGCATGTGAGTAGGAGCTGAGTCATTAGATGATAGGAGGAATCTAAAGTCAGAGCTTGGCAAAGTACAATCATGAGAAAATAAAGGGGCAAGGGATTCAAATGTAGACAACAGTGTAGACAAGTGCACTGATCTACTTTTAACATATTTACATCTATATCCATTAAGTACCCTTCTGGAAAGGACCCTAGAAAGCTTTTTTGGGGAGATGCTCAACACAAGCCAGAACCTAAGCTTTGTTTAAGAAATTATCTCCAGAGTTCCACTCCGTGGCAGTCAGCCCAAGACAATGTGTGTGTGTGGGGGGGGAAACCTGATCCTCTATTTTCAGGATTCACTAAGAAATGAATCTTATCTGCATGAAGCTAAAACTAGGATCCCTCAGTGGGAGAGGGTGAACTCACCCCCTACTAAGCCATGGGGCTGTTACAGAATCAAGGACAAAAGCCAAAAGATGATAACAAAGGAGTACCTAATGGTAAATTATATTCTTTCAGCAGTATGGGAGCAGAGGGGGAAAAGTGAAAGTGTTGGTGAATGGGAAAATTAGTTCCTCTCTTTTTATTCTCCCCTCTCTTCTTATGAGCAGGACTCTAAGTTCCCAACTCCTTCCTCGGGCGACTTTCTCTCTAGTCAGAGCTCTCACCTCTGCCCCTGGAGAGAGGGGAAACCAGGTTCTTTAGCCTATACTAGAAGGATAAAGGGATGAAAGATGGCTGAAACAATTGGACTCAGCAAAGCCAACTCCAGTTCTTCCCACAGAGGGACTGCTCAGTTGGGCCTGGGTTTCTTTTGGTCGGAATTTACTTAATCTTCCTCTCTGTATGAGAAGTTATAAAATATGAATCAATAAAATCTCTTTTTTTCCAATCTAGCCCTGAGACTTCATACTGTGAATGTTCCCAACAGTTATGAAAATCTATCCATCTCTCTCCTGGGGTACCTTACCTGACAAGGGCACACAAAAATTAATACAGTAATAATGACCACAGTCTGAGAGAAACCAATTTCTTTTAAAGTAAATGGCAAAGCAGAAAGCAAAGAGGTTCTTAATGAACAAGGATTGATACAGTAGATTCATCTCTCCTCAGAGAATATCCGAGTGGGGGAAGAAACAGAGGATGAGGCTGCATAATTCACCAGGTTCTGTTTCCATGGCCACTGCAGTCACTCTTGTCTTTTACTCAGCCTGAGTCACACAGACCCATGCTCCTCAGGGCTAACTTTTCCTGCCCTTCCCCTACATGTTTGCTCACTTCTTGCCCCTTGCCAGGTTTCAGCTCTGCTAGTCCTTTCTGATGAGAGGCAGGGAGACTGACCTTTCACAAACAGTCCCAGCCCCCAGGGGACCGAGTAGACAGACACTGGGGAATTTATGTCTGCCAACAGACACAGAGCTTCAATGTCCCTCAACTCGTAGAATGGTCTTCTAAGAACAATGTCATAAGTGTTAAAGCTCAGAACAGGCTGCCACTGACTATGAATTACAAAATGGACTTTTTCAAAAGCTATGTTTGGAGAAGAAGGGACATCAAAGAAGGGCTAATGATAATGGATGATGGCGAAAAGACAAAACTACTCAACTCCCATTTTGCATCTCTTTTCACTGCCAAGGAGATATATCTTTGGAATGGGAAGGATGGAACAAAAAATGGTTAGCAGGGAATTGAAACCTACAATATGCAAACTACTAGGCAGAGAAAACCTAGCTGTTCTTAATGAATTCAAGCCATTAGACCCACATGAACTATCCATCTTTCAGCACTGAAATAACAACTGCTAGGTCCAACTAATGAATGACTCTTGGTGATAATTGAAAAAGGACTGGAGATAGAGAAATGTCCCCATTTTTTAGGAAAAGGATAGAATATACAAACCGGAGGTCTGTGGGCCTTCAGTCTGATTCCTGGCAAAATTCTAGGACATACTATTAAAAATAGATTGTGAGCATTTAGTAAATGTTGGATTGAGGATGGATGAGGTGTTTTATGGGAGCAAACCTCACAACAATTCTACGAGCTAGGTGCTATAAATACTTCCATTTTATGCATGAAGAAACTAAAGCTCAAATTGGCAAATTGACTTTTCTAAGGTTTCCCGGCTAGTAAATGGTGGAACCAGGTCACAGATATAGCTGTCCTACCTGACAGTGTACTGTTCTCTCAAGTGCACCATGCTGTCTCTTCCAGGACCTGGGAGAGCTACAAGGATGAAAAATAGCAGCGATTCAGCCCTAAAAGTGCTTATAGTCTAATATAGGAAAAACTCAGAGATAAATATTATGCAACTTAGAATGATATAAAAGGAGAATAAAATGGTATGAGAGAGACAGACAGAGAAAATTCTAGCTGAGAGAGAATAGGTCATACCAGACTAACTTCTTTTCTTAGATTTGAAAGATGCTGTTAAATGTAGTATACTTAGATTTCAGCAACCCATTTGACAAAGTTTCCCATCTTATCTCTGTGGACAAGATGCACAGATGGGATCTGGACAATAGTACAGTTATATGAATTCAGAAGAGACAAATGACCAGCTCAAATTGCTAATGCCTCAAGTTCATCTTTGAGGGAGATCTCTAGTGGAATACTCCAAGAGGTATATCTTTGGACCCTTTATTAGTCATCATTTATATGTATGACTCAGGTAAAAGTTTCTATGGCCCAGATTTAACATGACAGAATAGAGAGAATAAATTCCCACATCAGAGCTGGAAGAAACCTCAGAGGCTATCGCGTCTAGCCCCTCTTATTTTACGGAGCAGGAAACATAGAGGTGAGGTAGTGTCTCGACCAAGATCACACACAGGATCCAAGAAGGAGAGTTGAAAGGAATCCTATAATTCATCTGATTCATCTCACTCATTCCACAGAAGAAACTGAGGTCCAAGAAGGGGAAGGGACTTCACCAAGATCATTCAGGTGGTAAATAACAGAGTTGAGATTCAAAGTCAGGTATTCTGATGCCAAATCCAACATTCTTTCCACTGCACCATTGATCTCTTATACGTGGGGCACCAAAAGATCAACTTCAAAAATACAATATGTGAGAGCTACAAGTAGCCAGTGGTTTCAATGAAAAAGATCTGTGAGTCTTAGTGAACTGCAGGTTCAGTGTGAGTCAACATCTAGAGACAGTTGTGGTATTTTGAAAGAGGATTGACCTTGGAGTCTGGAAATATATGGGTTTGAATACTATCATGGACATTTCCCAGCTTTGTGTCTATTAACCTCCAAGAGCCTCAGTTTTCCCAACTATAAAATGTAAGTAACGATACGTGTGATACATAATTCAAAGGGTTGCTATGAAGACCCAGTGAAGTAATGTACATAAAGTGCTTTAGAAACCTTGAGGGGCTATAGAAATAGCATTTAGCATCATTAGCATTATTACCAATGTTCTATGGTTGCTCTCAAGCTACATGGAAAAATGTAGAATATCCAGAACTAAGGAGCATGACCAGGATGGTGAGGGAATTTGAGTTGAAGCCATATAAAGACTGGCTGAAGGAACTGGGGAAGTCTAGCCCAGAGAAGACTCAAGGGTGATGTGAGAATAGTTTGCAAGCATTTGAAGGGTTTCTCGTAAAAAGAAGGGTTGGATTTGTTCTTCTTGGGAGATGGCGGTTTGCCCCTCATTAGAAGTCTTCAAGCAAAAGTTAGATGACCATTCGTGGTAATTCTGTAGAATGGAATCTTATTATACTTTGACTTGTTTAAATGTATGAGACTGCCAGCCATCTAGGGGAGGGGGTGGAGGGAGGGAAAGGAAAAGTCAGAATAGAAGTGAGTGCAAGGCACAATGTTGAAAAATTACTCATGCACATGTTCTGTCAATAAAAAAGCTATAATAAAAAAACAAATCATAAAAAAGAGCAGATAAAAAAAAAAGAATGGAATCTTATTCTAGTACTGGTTGGGCTGTGTAGCCTTTGAAGTCTCTTCCAATTCTGAGATTCTAGGATTTATCTCGCAACTTCCCTTTCAATGCTACCATCTGTCATCGATTTGCATCTTAGATTTATTATTTCAAGTCACCTGACATGGGCAAATGTAAAGAATGAATCATGGGGGGTCTCTATCCCAGGAAATATCTCCATTACTATTTCCATGAAGCAAGCTACAATGGAAGTGCCATCTGAGATCTCAGTCTGCTCACAGCACTCTACTCCTCAGTTTTCTGGGAATTAAGCTCAGTGACAGGGTATTGAGTACTGGGAAGAAGTACCTTTTTTTTTGCCTACACAAATGGACTGCCTCTAGGGTACTGGATTTCCCATCACTAGTTGTTTTCAAAAGCAAATGGATGACCAGCTTTTAGTATACTTGTAAAACAACTTTCTGTTCTGGTACAGGCTTAGCTAGATGGTACTTAAAGTACTTTCCTGCTCAGAGATTTTGTGGTTTCAAGATTATTATTCATAAAGCCTTTAACAAGTCCTACATAATGAAACTAAGGAACCGACCTCATCTTGGCGTTATGCCAATAGGTGTTTGGCTTAATTTTCTTATTTAAAAAAAAAATCAAACCTTGCCTCTGGGGAGTGGAAAGAATTGATTGTTAGGTCCTAGGCCTCTTTGGGTTAGAGGTGTGTGTGTGTGTCTGTGTCTGTGTATGTGTGCCTGTGTGTGTGTGTGTGTGTGTGTGTGTGTGTGTGTGTGTGTTTCCAACGCAGGGTCTTCCATGACAAACATTTGTATATGACACAAACATGAAGGAGTGGGCGTACCCAAACACTTCAAGGCACACAGTGGTGTTGAGTCATACTATCAGTTAACATATAGTTCCTGGTACTAACCCTTTCCATCTTCTCCGCTATCATTAGGTAAGCAATCCCAGGCCCCTTAGCACAAACTGACTCATGCTTCTTGCTTAAAGACATTCTGCCTGAAAAGGAATTTCCCACTGGATTCTGTTCTCCAAGTCAGAAAGTAGGAATTCCCCAATGTGAAGGAATAAGAGTTAACTTTCTCTTTCCCCATATATTCCCTTCCATGATGCTAAATACCATCATTGTCTCCTTCCCAGACTCCCTTATCTTCCCCCTTCCAGCCCCCAACCCCAACCCTCAAAAGTTGTCTGATGGCTAGTTTAGGCAAGTTGGGGTGATACTTGGGATACTGGGAAATACTTGGAAAAGCTTCATGATAAGAGTGCCATAGAGGAAACTGAGGCCCTGGGAGGGACAGTGACTTGCCAAGATCACACACAAGCATCTGGAGCTGGAGGCCACCTGGTCAAATCCCTCATTTTACAGAAGAGGAAACTGAGCTGAGAGAGAAGTGATTTGGCTAAAGATAAGTGATGCAAGTAGCAACCATTGGAGGAACAACGTATACCCATAACATCTAACTGTAGAGCCAATGATACAGCTATTGTACAATCCTGTCTCTATTAAACTCAATATTTGTGGCATCGATTAAAAATCAAATACTGCACAAATTCTTCAGGCCAGAAAGTTCCCCTTTTAACATTCTGTTACCTTAACTTTGGGTACCTCTATATTATTTGTGAATTTATTCTTTTCATAAAAGTGAATATTTCCCATCATTCTCAGCTATAATGACCAGGTCCGGGGATTCTTGGAAAAGGGGTGGACCCAGAGGTATCTCAAAGATGACAATGGCTTGGCAATGCAAGAACCAGAAACAGGTATCAGATTTCAAATTGATCGTACCTTGGAAAGGTTATAGAATGGAAACTTCTTTAGGACCATTCCATCTGTAAGACCCTAGATTTGCAACTTAGAGGGACCTTAGCAATAGACTCCCTTGTTTTACTTGCCAAGGTCACAGAGACCCATAGAAAGGCCCCCAAATCCCTGGTTCAAATTTCACTCCATTTGATTACTATTTGTATGCCCTTGGATACCTCACCTCTCTGGGCCTCACTTTCTTCATCTGTGGACAGATGAAGGACAAGATGGTGTTTAAGACCCCTTCCAGCTCTTGATGAAAGACCCCAGGGCTTAACTGATTTGCTCAGTTCAGCCTTCCTAATGTTGTCTGCCAGAATCTTCTCATTCACCTCAAGTGGTCTGATTCCTCATTCATTCCTCTCCTATGTATATAGAGACCGCATTTGTGAGTTGATTATGTTAGAACGATCTCCAAAAAAAACCTGAAGAAATGAGAAGGAAGGATGTTCCTGAGAAGGATGAAGGGAGAGGCAGAATGGGGAAAATTTTCTCCCATAAAAGAAGCATGAAAGGAAAAGCTTTTACAGTGAAGGAGAAAATGGGCAGAGGGCAATGCTTGAACCTCATTCATTGGAATTGGTTCAAATAAAAAGAGAGGGACAAGAAAAAAACACAAGAAAGTGAGATGAAGAGAAAAACATGATTTGGAATCATAACTTTGAATGTGAATGGGATGATCTTACACCTAAAATGGAAGCAGATAGCAGAATGGATTACTATCTTCAAGAGACACATTTGAAACAGAAAGATACACACAGAGTTAAAATAAAGGGCTGGAGCAGGATCCAATATGCTTCAGCTGAAGTAAAAAAGGTAGAGGTAGCAATTATGATCTCACACAAAGCAAAAGCAACTATAGAGCTAATTAACAGAGATAGTCAGGGAAACTATATTTTGCTAAAAGGTACCACAGGCAATGAAGTAACATCAAAACAATTTTATAGCATGTTTCTCTAATAAAGTTTCATTTATCAAATATATACTAAGTATAGAACTGAGTCAAATTTATAAAAAGAAGAGTCATTCCTCAGTTGATAAATGGTCAAAGGACATAAACAGGCAGTTTTCAGAAAATCAAAGAAATCAAAAAATCAAAGCCATCTAGAGTCATATTAAAAATGTTGTAAATCACTATTTATTAGAGCAAGGCAAATTAAAACAACTCTGAGGTATCATCTCACACCTATCAAAAATGACAAATGCTAGAGAAGGTGAGAGGAAGAGGTATATTAATGAATAGTTGGTAGAGTAGTGAACTGGGTCAACCATTCTGGAGAACCATTTGGAACTGGGTCCAAAGAGCTCTAACGCTGCACTCCTTGACCTAGCATTACTACCAAGGAAAAAGGAAAAGAACCTTTATGTACAAAAATATTCATGGCAGTTCTTTTTGTGGTGGCAAAGAACTGGAAATTAAGGGGATGTTCATCAATTGTGGAATGGTTGAACAAGTTACAACATATGATTGTGATGGAGTACTATTGTATTATAAGGAATGACAAGAGGGATCACTTCAGAAAAGCATGGTAGAATGAGGTGAGAAGAACCAAAGAACATTATGTACAATAACAGCAATGTTATAATGACAATCAATTGTGAAAGATTTGGCTTCTCTGATCAAGACAGTGATCTGAGACAATTCAAAGGACTCATATTGAAAAAGTGCTCTCCACCTCCAGAGAGAGATCTTTTTTTTTCCCCTTTTTTTAAATTAAAGCTTTTTATTTTCAAAACATATGCATGGATGGGGATAGCTAGGTGGTGCAGTGGATGGAGCACCAACCCTGAAATCAGGAGGACCTGAGTTCAAATGTGGGCTCAGACACTTAACACTGCCTAGCTGTGTGACCGTGGGCAAGTCACTTAACCAATTGCCACAGCAAAAACAAACAAACAAAAAACATATGCATGGATAATTTTTCAATGTTGACCCTTGCAAAACCTTGTGTTCCAAAATTTGTCCCCCTTTCCCTCATCTCCTCCCCTAGATGGCAAGTAATCCAATATATGTTAAACGTGTTAAAATGTCTATGTTAAATCCAATATATGTATACATATTTATACAATTATCTTGCTAAACAAGAAAAATCAGATCAAAAAGGGAAAAAATGAGAAAGAAAACAAAATGCGGGCAAACAACAACAAAAAGAGTGAAAATGCTGTGTTGTGATCTACATTCAATTCCCACAATTCTCCAGAGAGAGATCTTTTGAGCCCTGAGTACAAACGGAAATACAATTTTCTCACTTCCTTTCTTTTTCTTCCTTTTTTTGAACCATGGCTAATATGGAAATATATTTTGCATGATTTCAGATGTATAATTGATATCATATTGCTTGCCTTCTCAATGGGTAGGGGAAAGGAAGGGAAGGAGGGAGAGAATTTGGAACTCAAAATTTTAAGAGAAGAATGTTAAAAATAAATAGATTTTAAAATAAAACTAAACCAAATAAACAAAAAAGAGTAAATGTTATTCCCTTTTCCCTCCCTTAGAACAAAGAATTGTTTTTTTAAATAGTTCAGGAAAATTAATCCATCAACAAGTATTTATTACATGCTTACTATAATCAAAGCCCAGTGCCAAGTTCTGAAGCCAATATATCAAAAAATTGGACACAATCGACAGTTTTCCGTATCTATGGTCCCTTATCTTTGCAAAGAAGAGTGGAGTCTCCAACTGTATCTCTTCTTTGGATTCAAGCTCCCCCAAAGAATGTTTTTTTTTAAATCCTCTTTGTGTCCTTAGCCTTCATCTGTAGCTCAGCTCATTGGGAGCCTCAGTATTCCTTCCACAACTCTTACAAGTGACCATACTTTGGGGTTTACCTACTGTGTGCTGTCCTTTCTAACATCTTGTACATGTTGTTTTCAAAGCTAAAGCTAATATCATTATCTCATATACCCAAAGTGGGAGTCCTAGATCTGCTTTGATCTTCCTCTTGCCCCCACTCCCCACCCTCCTTGCTGTCTTTAGTTCTCTCCAGCTCAGCCCATTCAGAGCTTTTGTTCCCCTGAGTCTGCTTCTGGGTTTGTCCACACTCACTGGTCATCCTCTGTTACACTCCTTTGCTGCCATCTTCCATATCAATTTTAAAGAAAATACACACATGTCAGTGAATCTCCTGTGTACTTCCTGACTCGGAAAACAACTGGTTCCATTGAAATGGTTTTTAAAACCTCAGTGTTGTCCCTGACTCTTCACTTTTTCACCCCAGTGAGAGACACATTCAGTCGTTACAAGGTGTCATTTCTACCTTTGCAATATCACTCTCACCTCTCCCCTTCTTCCCACTCATGGAGCCCCTACTCTAGTTCAAGGTCTCATTATGTCTCACCTGGACTCTTACAATAACTTCCTAGTTGTTCTTCCTGACTCCAATCTTTCGTCTTTCCAATCCATCCTCCACAGAGCTATCTGGGAGGTTTTTCCTAAAGCCCGACACTGCCCATATCACTTCAGTGGCTCCCGTGGGCCCTTTGGCTTTTAGCCTGGGATCTGAGGGCCTCCACACGTTGCCACCTATCCAGATAAGCTTCACACCATTCCTCTTTGTTCATTTTCTATAGCAGTTAAACTGGCCCACTCCCTAAGCTCAACTTGACCAGTAGCACCTGAACTGAAGGTCTGGGCTTTCCTGGATCTCCTGCCAGGTGCTGAGGTGCCTAATCAATCAGCATTTATTGAGCATCTGCTATGCCCAGATGCTGTGTTTAATACTGGGCTGATCCCTTGAAGGATTAAAAGAAGACTACAGAAGGATTGAACTTATTTTTCATGTCATTTTGGTTATGGATAGCTTCATATGGTTCCCTACATCATTATTTTACAAAGGAGGGAACTAAAGTTCATAGAGATCAGGTGACTGACTTGCCCAAAGTCACACAATTAGTGGGAGGTGGGTTTTGAAGCCGGTTCTGAGTTCTCTTTCCTCTGTTCCATGCAGAAATTTGGATTCCCATTCAACCACCCCAGAGAATAAACTTCAGACTTTGATCTAAATATTCAAAGCTGCCACATTTGGCCTGCCAACTTTCCCCCAGCTTTTAGCCTCTTTCCAAGAAGAGCTTTTGGGATTAAAGCTACAACAACATATATGCAGAAACTCCTGAGAAACTCTTAACAACACTTTAAGGTTTTCCGGTCCCACAAGGGTTTATCATTAACACACTAACAAACGTACCAAGTATACACATACCCCATGACAAAGGTTTCGGAGAACCTAGACCTACTCTGGGAAAGGTCTGAACCGATAAAGAAGAAAAATGAGTGCTTAGAGGCGTATTGACTTGGTGATGGTCATGAGATAAGAACAACAAAGACTCAGTGAGGAAAAAGAAAAGTCAAGTTGAGGTTCAGTCCAGAGTAGGCGGCAGGCAGCAGGCAGCCCCGATTGCCAGACTCCCCTCTACCAAGATGATTTTCGTGGTTTCAAGGATGATTCTCTTCATGGTGGGCCTTCTAGGTGAGTCCAAGAAACTGCTCTACTCCCAAGCCACAATACTCTGAAGCTGATTAGAAAAGGGATTGGGCTAAAAGGCAGCATGGCCCTAAAGACTTCCCAACAGGCCTAGGAGGCAAGAAGACACAGGACTCCAATCCTGTCTCAGGTCCCTTTCAGTGGTCCCCAGGCAATCCTCTAGGACAGAATTCTTTTTTTTTTTTTTTTAATTTTTATTTAATAATTACTTTATATTGACACTCGTTTCTGTTCCAATTTTTTTTCCCTCCCTCCCTCCACCCCCTCCCCTAGATGGCAAGCAGTCCTTTATATGTTGGATAAGTTGCAGTATATCCTAGATACAATATATGTTTGCAGAACCGAACAGTTCTCTTGTTGCATAGGGAGAATTGGATTCAGAAGGTATAAATAACCCGGGAAGAAAAACAAAAATGCAGATAGTTCACATTCGTTTCCCAGTGTTCTTTCTTTGGGTGTAGCTGCTTTTGTAGGACAGAATTCTTAACAATTGTGCTATATGGACCCATTTGGTGATGTTCCAAAGCTAGTGACCCCTTCTCAGAAGGGAGTTTTGAAATTCATAAAATAATGGGATTTCACTTATATCCATAGATGTGTACATTAATTGACATGTATTTAATATATTTATATGTAATATAGTTCATTATATATATATAATATGAAATTATTATATTATAATATATATATATATAATTGACATATTATCATCCCTTTCTCTGTAATGCTCTCTTCCTTCTACACTTCTGCAATATTTCTCTGTCTCTATATCTGTCTCTGTTTCTGTATCTGTCCCTCTCTTTTTCTCCTAGTTTTCCTCTTATCTATCTGACACTCCTTCTCATCTAACCTTCTCTGTGTCCTCTTCTCTTTTCCCTCTATACCACTTCACTTAGTGATCACATCAGCTCCCATGGATTTAATTCCCATCTCTGTTGATGATTCTGAAATTTATCCACCATATCCCATATCACCATATATATATATATATATGTATATATATATATATAAATATTATATTATATATAAATATAAGAGAGAAGGCTTCCTACAAGGTGGGTTTTCAGTTGGGACTCAAAGGCAAGCAGGAAAGTCAATGGTTGGAGCAGAAAAGGGAGAGAGCTCCAGGAATGGGGGACAGTTAGAGAGAATGGCCAGAGCGAGAGAAACGGAGGGGTCTCATTTGTGGAATAGCTAAGAAGTGGCTGGTACTGGATTGAAAAGTATGTGTGGGGGAGGAAGGTGTAATAAGACTGGAAAAACAGGAGGGAGTGGGCAATAAAAGACCTTGAATGCCAAACAGAGCATTTTGTATTTGCTTCTGAAGACAATAGGGAGCCGATGGAGTTTATTGAGTAGTAGGGGTGACATGATTAGACTTACACTTTAGGAAAATCACTTTCTTTTTTTTTTTTTTAATAGCTTTTTATTTACAAGTTATATATATGGGTAATTTTACAGCATTGACAATTGCAAAACATTTTGTTCCAATTTTTCCCCTCCTTCCCCCACCCCCTCCCCTACATGGCAGGATGACCAGTAGATGTTAAATATATTAAAATATAAATTAGATACATAATAAGTATATATGACCAAACCGTTATTTTGCCGTACAAAAAGAATCGGACTCTGAAATATTCTATAATTAGCCTGTGAAAGAAATCCAAAATGCAGGCGGCAAAAATATAGGGATTGGGAATTCAATGTAATGGTTCTTAGTCGTCTCCCAGAGTTCTTTCACTGGGCGTAGCTGGTTCAGTTCATTACTGCTCCATTGGAACTGATTTGGTTCATCTCATTGCTGAAGATGACCAGGAGAAAATCACTTTCAATGATTTGAATGGAGAATGGACTGGAGAGGGGAGAGACTAGAATGACTCTTGGGTTGTGAGCCTGAAAAACTGGGAGGATGGCGGTTCCCTCTACAATAACAGGAAATGGGGTTTAGGGCTCAGGAGGAAAGATGGTGAGTTCTGTTTTGGACACATTGAGTTTAAGATTGGAGAGTGAATTCGAGGTATCTGAAAGGCTGTTGGAGATGTAAGATTAGAGGTCAGCAGAGAGTTTGGGATATGGTTGATAAATTTCAGAATCATCAACAGAGATGGGAATTAAATCCATGGGAGCTGATGTGATCACCAAGTGAAGTGGTATAGAGGGAAAAGAGAAGAGGACACAGAGAAGGTTAGACGAGAAGGAGTATCAGATAAATAAGAGGAAAACTAGGAGAAAAAGAGAGGGACAGATATAGAAACAGAGACAGATATAGAGACAGAGAAATATTGCAGAAGTGTAGAAGGAAGAGAGCATTAAAGAGAAAGGGATGATAATATGTCAAGGACCACCGAGACATCCAGGAAAATGAGGATTGAGAAAAGGCCTTTGGATTTGGCAGCTAAGAGTCCAAGTGTAAGAATAGTCTTTTCCTTTATCCTTATCCCACAAAAAGTAAGCTACTGGACTTGAGCTCTCTGATTATTCCCTAAGTCACTATTTCAGTATCCAACACATAATAAGTTATAAAGGGGAATTCTAAGAGACAAGTAGTCACAGCCAGATGGTATTTCCAAGTAAACTAATGATTGTGCACCATGGATCCTCATGCCCTCTAAAACCAAGAAAATCCTTTAGTCTTTCTCACTTGAAAATCACTGGCATCATGTAAAGAGTGATGAATCTCGTCAGAGGGTCTACTTTTGGATCCCAGTTCTGCCACTTCCCCTCTATTAGCTCCATCTTATTCCTCTCAACAATGAGAAGGCTGGATTTGACCAAATATGTTGAAACCTTCAAGTGGCCCCCAACACTTCCAGGTGTAGCTACGTTAAAATGTTATTGGGAAATATTTAACAATATAAACAAAAATACAAAACTAAGTCAATATGGGTTCCACCGAGATTCTTATATACAGTTTAGGGGTCCCCATTTTTATTTAAGTTTAATACCACTGGATTAGATGGACTGTGATGTCTTTTCTAGCTTTTCATCTAGAATCCAATATAAACCTTGACTGAATTGAACTCTGGGGGGTAGCTAGAGGGCGATGCAGTGGATAGAGTGCTAGACCTTGAGTCAGAAAGACTCATTGTCCCGAGTTCAAATGTGGCCCTAGATACTTACTAGCTGTGTGACCCAGGGAAAGTCACTTCACCCTGTTTGGCTCAGTTTCCTCATCTGTAAAATAAGCAAAAAAAGGAAATGGCCAACCACTCCAATATCTTTGCCAAGAAAACCCCAAACGGGATCATGAAGAGACTGACATGACTGAAAAATGACTTACCAGCAATGAGTTGAACTCTAACTTCCCCTTATCTCCTTGGCTTCATTAAATAAGAGAATGTAAGTGATTGTACTCCATAGACTGGAAGCAAGGTGTCATAACTGGTGTCATTACCCTTTCAGGCTCTGTCACCTCTGTGGAGGTGACCATCCCAGTGAAGATGGTGAACGTGACGGCTGGGATGGACGCCACTCTGCTCTGCACATACACCAGTACCGCCCCCTCTACGAGCCAGTTTACCATCCAGTGGTCCTTCTACCACATCAAGAAATTCAATATAATCTCGGTAAGGACTATATTCCAAGACTGGTACAGTTCAGTAGGTTTGGCTTAGAGTTTGTGCTTAGTGGGCTTGGTTTCTCTGAGAGCAGGAGCCAAAGGCTGAATTAGAGAAACAACTGTGTGGACTGTTTAGTTTAAGAGCATTGTGTCAGCACATATCTTCACTTGCAAATGGTTTCACCTTTATTAGGATCTGGGTAACTAGGCGGGCTTATCATACCCACAAGTAGATGAGGCAGTTGCTTGGTTGTGTAGCCCATCGGTAAAACGTTTTTGGAGTGCGCACTGGCAAGAAATATACATTGATCAAGTAAATTCAGGTATTATTGTGCGATCCAGTATATGTCGGCTAAAACAAAAAAGGAGGACAAATGACTGCTCTTATTCAGCAGTCACTGCCCTGGCCTTGAAGTGAAAGGGGCAGGGGTTGGGGATGCTGGGCTGGGGGTGGGATTTTCCTAACAGTACCAGCGCAGTTGCTGTTCTTGGTGCCAGATGATTAATCTATAACAATCTGGAGGGACTGATGGTAGAGGGAGAGGAAAGCTGGATCCCCATGGGTGAGGGATAGATGTGGTTGTGTTGAAGACTAGCCCCTTGGTTAAGAACTGTAGAGAATGTGGGATAGGATCCATTTTCCCACCCTCCCACTAACTGATCCCACACTTCTTGAGATCATCCCATAGTCCCCCTGCCATCATGGCATGTCTTCCCCAACTTTGGAGACTCCTGGTTTAGGAAATACATCTTTGGCTTACTAAAATCTCCTTTAATTTTTGGTCTTCCTCCTATGGCAAAGAGTCCCACAGTCATTTGACAAACATTTCTTTTTGACAAACATTTCTTTACTGGACCCTGTCTCTAGGGAGATACAAAGTTGAGGCAAGAGGCAGACCCCGGCCTCAGGGATTCTCAGGACAGTAGAGGCAATGTCCCAAATAGGAGCATCAGAGCCCATTCCCTCCCCACAGTCTGGGGGTAAGGGTGTCCAAAGTCATGGCTACTGCCAAGATGGAGATCTGAGGAAAGGCCCCTCCTAGCCACACTGAAGGCTGAGAAACCAGATCAGCTAGCAATTTCCCCTTTAAGATTTGCATGCCATCTATCAACAAGTATTTGTTGAGTACTTTCTCTGGGCCTAGCGCTGCGCTCAGGATCAGGGAGTTAAAGAAACAACATAGGTCCTGGTCACTGGGAGTTTAGAACTGAGAAAGACAAAACTTGCATGTAATAGTGGGTGGGGAGCTGCCTTCAAAGTCAGGGTTAACTAGGTTCAAGTCCAGTTTCTGATGTATCTTGGTTGTATGACCCTGGGCAAGTCATGTAACCTCTCAGACCCCAGACATATAAGACTATAAATTGCAACCAGCATTGGTGTAAGAGGCTGGAAAAAAAGTTTTATATGCAGGAAATGATTAGAGAGCAATTCAATAAAGAGGAAAAGAAGCTAGTTGATGATACTTCATTATCTTACACTTACCTTTTTTTCACTTCCACTACAACCACCCTCGATTGCCCTCATTGTCTCTCTCAGTCACTAGCCTCTTAACTGATCTTCCTGGCCTCTTTCCAATCCATCCTCCACATGGATACCACAATAAGATTCTTTTGCCTCAGGTCTAACCATGTCACTACCTTGCTCAAATGTCTTCTGTGGCTCCCTATTGCCCCTTGCAAGATTCCCCATATTGTTGATTGGGATCTGTCTGTACTTCTTGAGGCATCATTACCTGATAGATCCACACCACATAGTTGCTAACAAACAGCCCCCCTCCCCAACCCCGATAATTTCGAAGCATAAAGAGGCAAGATGGTGTAATGGATAGCAGGATGATCTCAAAACCATAAAGGCCCATCTTCAACACATGTTGGTCACATGACCTGAGCAAGTGTCTTCTCAGGATCCTCCAGTCCAATCTTTAAGTTACAAAAATAAGATGCTGAGCTTAGTGATAGAAGGAGATTCTCCTTTCTCTCTCTCTCTCTCTCTCTCTCTCTCTCTCTCTCTCTCTCTCTCTCTCTCTTTTTAAGAAGGCAAGTGGGGTTAAATGACTTGCCCAGAGAAACACAGGCAGGAAGTATTAAATATTTGAGGCAGTTTTTGAACTCAAGTCTTCCTGACTCCAGGGCCAATGCTCTATCCACTGCAGCGCCACCTAGCTGCCCTTAGGGAGGTACTTCAGATGAGAAGTTCCCTATATCAATGGAAGCACAGACTCAAATCCTACCCCCATCCTCTAGCCCTCTCATCAAAAATCACGGACAAGATAAAGTCTGACTTTTTCCTCCAGTATTCAGGGCCCTGTGCAATCTGATGCAAGCAACCCGACCAACCCTGCTCTCAAGCCACCCAGTTCTATCCCTAAACACTTCTCGTTCACCCTTTACCTCAGAATTCTGGCCCAAGAACTCTCTGGCCATCTTGCCCATCCTGCAGTACCCCCTACTGCTGTCCCCGTGTGCCCAGATTGCTTAACTGACCAACTCTCCCTTGCGTCAGCCTCTGGAATGCTCCTCCTCAGAGCCCTGGGAAGCTTTCACTGAGTAGCCAGGCCCTTCTGTCACCTAAGGCCGGGCTTTGTCCATCCTGTCTGTGTCCTCGCCAACCTAGCCTGCTCCTTGGCCTGCCTGCCTGCCTGCCCGCCCTGCTTTACACCACTTGTATTTTTATGACTGTTCATTTTCTTATTTCCCCAGCTTCCCCAGCCTCCTGAGACCGGAGGTCGTTGTAGTTCTTTCTCCTTTCCCACATCCCTGAGAAGAGCGAACGATCTCGCACTAGGATTTGATAATTGATCAGTGTGTTAAACATTGTAAATGCCATGATACAGTCCCCAGGGGCTGAGACATTTCTATAAATGGTCTGCTGGATTTTCCATACATACAGGATGGCACCAAAGTCAGTGCAGTTTTGTACAAAAACTTTTGGGACACCTTATGTAACATTTTACAGACTTAGTCTTTGTTTACATTGGGTTCCAGATGTTCATTGTGACCGAAGGACTGCTCAGCTAAGTGTGAAAGTGAACGTGGGAACTTCCCATCTCACACTTTTGTCTTTTTTTTAATTTTGAAAAACTTTCTGAGTTGGCAGTTTATTCATTTCCAAAAAAAAGAACCCTCTACTGTGAGAAAGATTTTTGGCCACGTTTTTATTGTTACCTTTTGTTTTTGTACAGCCAGCACTTCCCACATGTGTCTTTCCTCCCTCCCCTCCCAAAGAACCACCCATTAGAACAAAGATGGCTATTCTTCCAGGAAGTGTTTGACTCTAAACAGCATTTCCTGGAGTGGAAAAAGCAAGTTCTCTTATAAATAGAACCCCCTTGCTGCTAAAGCCAGGGTTGAAGGGCTCATGAATCATTTCTCTGATGTAGAAATGTGGTTTTATCCAGTTTTTCTATTTTG
This sequence comes from Antechinus flavipes, assembly GCF_016432865.1. Taxonomy (NCBI): domain Eukaryota; kingdom Metazoa; phylum Chordata; class Mammalia; order Dasyuromorphia; family Dasyuridae; genus Antechinus; species Antechinus flavipes. The sequence goes on along the minus strand of NC_067404.1, from coordinate 31,941,405 downwards.
CAACTATCCAGTTCATGGAGGAGAGGGAGTCCGATGTACTAGTTACATATGTGACCCTGGGTAGGTCACTTAACCTCTCAGTGCCCCAGGCAACTTTCTAAGACTGTCAGCTACAGAGCAGGTGGCAACTTGCATTGGTAAAGGGAGTTTCCTCTATCTTCTATCCGTGAAATCCCCTGTCCAGTAACTATCTCTAGCCAGTTAATCAGGCTCCCTGCTAACCTAGTGTTGCCCCATATTCCCTACAGAGATTAGTGATTTTACAATCTTACGATAATAAGAAGACAATAGAATTTCCCAGAATACGAGAGGGATGAGATGTTTCTGAAATCCTACCCCTTCTTCCCTCCCTCTCCTCAAAATGTCCAATTTTATCTCTAAAACATAATGTTATTTCCTAAGTGAGCTCAGTGTGGTCTATTCTGGATTGACAATGTGGGCATTTAGAAAAAGCTGTATTTGGATGTGGCTGCCTTCGAACCCCCTCCCTGCGGCATGTTGCCTTGAGCCCTGCATGGCTGCTGACCTTCTGAACTTTGACCCTGGTTCTCCTCAAGGCTGCCATGCTACCCACCACTGAACCCGACAAAGATAGGGAAGGTCCTTTAGTTCACACAGAGAGAGAATAGGGCAGAGGGGAAAGCATACTGGATTTGAAGTCAGATCCCAGTTGTGCTGTTACTAGCTTGGCCTTGGAGAGTCACTTGCTTCTCTGAGCCTCAGTTGCCTCATCTGTAGAATTAGGGTTCTGGACTAGAAGGCCTCCAGCTCTGAAATTATGATCCCATGATGCAAGGAGAAAATATTATATGTAATTGGTACAGCAAGGGAACTAGAATAGAACAGTAAATGAGAAAAGGGGAAGGCAGTCGGGGTGTTGAAAATACTGTTGAAAGCTGGGAAGAAAGTTGGGCATTTCTATGAACTTTCCCTGGGAGTGCCGTTTGAATATTTAAAAATCAGTCATTGACTGCCTTGATGCAGTCTTCCCTTCTTAGAAGGTCAGAGATACAAAACATTCACAGAATATGTCACCGTGACCCCTTCATGAGAGAAGAGAGCTGAATACTGGGCAATCCCACCCCACTAACGGCACACCTTGGGCATTTTGGGGAGAGGAAGAGGTCTTTTCCCTAGGGAAAAGAATCCCCCTCCCAGCTGCCATCCCTTAGGGCAAGGATCTTCTCTTCCCCCTTCCACCAGCCCCTAAATGTAGAGTGCGCAGACCTTTATCCCTTGGTTCAGAGCAAGATGGAATGGGGCTTGCCAGTCTTTAGGAAGAGAAATCGATCTTCAACTGTAACATCGGTACTCGAAATGAAAAACCAACCTGTGGTCTGAATTTGAGATGACTAGTCCATGGTTTGATTGGGAAGGAACTGGTGGCCATCTCTTCTAAGATGAAAAAGCATGGCTGTGACACCTTGGTTAGCGAGAGTCGGGTTTGTTTAAGCTCAATGAGCTATCTCATTGAAGATGAATCAAGCAAAATGACCTGGCATTTATGCTAAGGTTTTCAAAGCGCTTTGCTGTCTTTGATTTCATTCAATAAGCAAAACAATTCAGCCCTGAAGCAGAATGCTTTCGGGGTGATTTTATTACCAATTCAAGACTCCACTGTATTTTTCTCTAGGCTCAGGAGGTTTTCAGACTAGGGATCCTTTCCCTTCTAGCTCCACTGTGAACTCAACTGCTAGGGTTATGGAATCTTAGATTTACAGCTAGAAGGACACTTAAAGGCTATTGAGTTTGACCCCTTCACGTTACAGATGAAGAAACTGAGATTGAGAGAGGTTGAGTGTTTTGCTCAGAATCACACAGCTTGTAAATGTCTGGAGTGTATTTGAACTCAGATCTTCTTATATCCAAGTCTAGTACTCTTCTTTCTTCCTTGTTCAGCCAACTCCCAAAACCCTGTGGGTCATGAGAGATAATGGCCAAGTAGGTGATGAGTGAACTCATGAGCTCACCACGCGGAAGGACTACCAGTGCAAGAAATATCCGTGTTGTTGTTATTAGGTAATCGGCATTAGTCAAAAGGGGATTTAACAGATAACAAATTTATTTCTTGCTTGGAACAATCTGTGCTGAAGGTAAAAGGGAGAATAAAGCTGTATTGTAGGAACAAAACATAGAAAGATCTATTGAATAGGACAGCTAGGTGGTGCAGTGGATAGAGCACCAACCCTGAAGTCAGGAGGAGCTGAGTTCAAATCTGGTCTCAGACTCTTAACGCTTACTAGCTGTGCGAGCCTGGGCAAGTCACTTAACCGCAATTGTTTCAGCAAAAAAAGAATCTATTGAATGAATTGGAAATGGTTAGTCTGGAGAAGAGAAAATTCAGAGAGGACAAGAGATCTCTGTACAGGTATTTGAAAGGCTGTTGTCAAGTAGAGGGATTGGGCTTCTTCTGTTTGATCCCAGAAGCAGTGGGCAGAAGTTCCTGGGAGTCATTTAGATTTGTGTCCAAAAGGAGAATGGGCTACTTGGGATCTGACCAACGCCACCTTATTGGAGATCTTCTTGTTCCAGTTGTTACAGAGGAGATTTGTGGCTCGGGTCCCATTGGATTATAACTTCTCTGGGACGCAGGAGCGTAGGGCAGAGTGGAAAGAATACTGGAAGCGAAACTCTTAAGACGTTTAAAGATTAGCTCATGCTAAAAAAAATTGATCATAAGAAATGGAGTTAACCCTTTTCAAATGGCAATTCCCAGAGCAGTGTATATAGGTGTGGGTTTGGGAGTAGAAAGTGAAAATGGCATCCCTATAAACAGTGGGAGTGCCATGGAAGGTGCCATTTTGAAGCGGCTGCATGAAGGGGCTTCTGGGTTTTGTGGCAATATCTGTTGAGCATTCAACTCTCCGACTGGCCCATTTCTGCCCAAATGCAGCACTACCCATGCCTCAGTATTCAGAGTATGGAGGAAAAGGCAATCAGTCAGTGTCTAAAAGTGGTGCATACGAGAGATGTTCGGGGAAGATGTAGCTGGACTTCTCAGGTAAGACGAAATAATCGCCTGCACCCCAAAATCCCTCACTTCATCATTTGGGAAGGGAGGAGATGAATCCTGTATACCTGTCCCCAGGCAGGGTCGGTCTCTGGCTGGACTAAAGTATCTCTCATTAGTCCCCACCTTTTGCCCTCCTGCATTTTCCTTCCTTTTTTCCAGCTCCCCAGTCTACAGAGTGCCCCGGGACTTCGTGTCAACCCCTAGTGACCCAGGGACCACTCCTGTAGTTTCCTAGCTAGACTTACTTCCCTTGTGACCTGTCCCTGCTCAGGGTCCTGATCTCTGTGTTTCCACAATCCTGTATAATATCTCCTCTTCTGAGCCTTGAAGGGCAGATTTAAGCAGCCTGTTCCAGGAGACAACACCTGCCATTCAACCAACTATTTCCCCTCTACAAAGTAGGAGGGGGAGATGATGATGATGATGATGATGATGATGATGATGATGATGATGATAGTTAGCATTTATATAGAGAGATTTAAAATTTTAAAATGCTTTACAATCTCATCTCATTTTTGTTGAGATAGATATTATTATCCCCATTTTATAGATGAAGGAACTGAGGCTAGAAGAAGTTAAGAAATGTGTTCTGGGTCACACCGCTAATAAGTGCCTGGGTCGAGAGTGAAACTCAGGTCTTCCTCTCCCCAAGTTCTGTGAAGAAACCAGGGGTGTTTAGGCTATAGAAGAGAAGGGGAAGAGAGGGAGGGAGAACAAAGAAGAATGGGACAAAGGCCTTCACACGTATGAAAGATTGTTCCATAGAGGGAGAATTTCATTTATTCTGCTTGGCCCCAGTGGTGGAGGCTTAAAATGTATCCAATCAGGGGTAGTAAGTATATGTTACAAGGTCAGGGATATCAGACCTTATATTGATAAAGTAGAATTTTCTAATGTTGATTGTTGTATCTGCCCTGTGAGAGAAGGCATTGTCATAATTGTAATTATTGTAAATATTGTAAATATTCCCTCTAATTGTAAATATTCCTCTTTTTTGAGGTCGTTGGGGTTAAGTGACTTGTCCAGGGTCACAGAGCTAGCTAGTAAATGTCTGAGGCCTTTCATTTATTTATTTATTTATTTGTTTGTTTGTTTGTTTGTTTAAACTCAGGGCCTACACTACCTAGCTGCCCCAGATTGTATATATTCAAAGGTTAGATGACCACTTATTTCGAGAGCATCGTAGAGGGAAACGAGGAATGGGAAAAGGGGTTGTAATAAATGACCTCTGAAGCTCTTTTTAATTCTTGAGACTTCATGATTCTGTGAGGCACGGAGGATTGTTTGCTTCTACCATAATGGACCCAGACTATCGTACTTCGATTTTTCTTGTGGCAGCTTAATAGTTCTGTCAGCTCCTCCTTTGCTACCAGCTATCATGTCTCATCACTGTTAATATATTTGCCTCTAGTAGTCTCTTTGTTTTCCCTCATTCTGATCTGTTGTAATGGGAGAATAGAAGCTCTTTGAGAGAGCTTGGAGAATTTGTGCTTTTTGTATTGCCAGGACCTAGCACACATTATGCATCCGATCTATATTAAATTGAATTGTTCGATCATGTGTTTGGAAAATGGATAACCAGCTCTGTTATAACAGTGTGCAAAATAAGGTCAATAGGCCCTGAGGGCTTCTCTGTAAAGGAATATGACTGGGTTCTGACAGCTGCTTTGGTTCAGAGCTTTTCTTCAACTATCTCCAGGTTCGCAGTCCTCCGTCCCAGCTGATATTGTTGGCAATCTGACCCCGCCAGTAAATGGATTGTAATGTTCTTATCCATCTGTGCCCAATATACCTGTCAGATGATTAGGCGTGACCGAACAGAAGGATATGGGGAGAGAGAAAAGCAAACAACAAATCCGTTCTGTTCTTCCCCAGGAAATCTCCCTTTCTTCATTTGGGCCTAGATCTAATTGGGGGCATCTAGACTTCCCATCTCTTTGAAACCAGAATTTAAGCATTCCCTGGGAATCCTCATTATAACTCAATATGGGGTCATCCAGCCTCTGCTTGCGGTCTTCCAAGCTGCCCATTATGCTCTGAAACAGATCTAATTACAGTCATCCTTTCTACATTGCAACTTTCCCCATACAGTTTTTGATAGATCTCACGTTAGCATAAGAAATTAAAGGGGAATTTGGGGGAGTTTCGAGGAAGCCGCAGGCAACACAAAAAAATTAGAAACTCAGAAATACATAAAATATATGGATAGAATTGTATAATATCAACATATTTTATTTTTAATACCATAATAATTCAAATTTCTTCTCTAGTACAAAGGGAAGGTCAAAAAAATGTTTCGGTGATTTTCCAGATCGCAAGTGCCCCTAACCCCCAAGGGGGGGAAGGTTTTTTGTGACTTCAAGCTTAAATTGACCTCTTTGCAACTTTTACTCCTTGCCTTTTCCCCCGCAAGGCCCAAAAGAACAAGGCTAATCTCTCCTCCTGGCAGCCCTTGAGTGCCACCATCATTGGCCTTTTCTTTCCTAGGCTAAACACGACCAGTTCCTACAACTCATTGTCACATAGCACAGATTCAAGGCCCTTTCCCATCCTAGTTACCTTCTTCTAGACTTACTCTAGCTTACCAATGTCCTTCTTGAGATATGGTACCCACAATGGACCACAGTGCTCCAGAATACTAAAGGACCAGCAGTCCCTCATTCTTGGAAGCTGCAGAGAATCACAGTGGTTTTCTCCATTACACATCCTATTGCTGCCACTTTTTCCAAGAAAGGGGACATTTTGTTCAGTCATTTCAGTCATGTCTGAGTCTTTGTGATCCCATTTGGGGTTTCTTTGGCAGAGATACTGGAGTGATCTGCCATTTCTTTCTCCAGCTCATTTGACATGTGAGGAAACTGAGACAAACAGAGTGAAATGACCTGCCTAGGGTCACCCAGCTAGTAAGTGTCTAAGGCCAGATTGGAACTTATGTCTTCCTAATTTCAGGCCCAGTGATCCGTCCACTGCAACACTACCCTGCTGCCCCAAGTGGACCTATGAGTGGGGAATAGTACATATGGTATCAGATTAGGTCCATATATTTACTAGTTTTACTGAAATGCTTCCCCCTCCTTTTTTATTCTTTTTCACATGATATACCTCTCGGGAAAAGGGAGTGGGGAGGAATCTATTTCAATCAGTCAACTGACAAGCATTTGTTAGGTACTAGTAGTGGAACAAATACAAAAAAGCTATTTCTTCCCACAAGAAGCTTGCATCCTAATGGGAGAGACAACATCATGATGATGGCAATGATAAATAATGGCTAATATTTATGGCCTATGAAGTATTTGACAAATATTGCCTCATTTTATCCTTACAACAACTCTGGGAAGTAAGTGCCATTATTATGTCCATTTCACAGATGAGGAAACTGAAGCAGAAAGAGTTAGGTAAGTGATATGTCACACAGTTAGTATCCAAGACTGGATTCTATGCACACAGTTAAATATGTCCAGGATTCATATACAAAATGAATACATTTGAGTGCCTTTTAAAATAAAGACCAAAATTATCAAGAAAATATTAAAGGAAACCATGTAACTGTATAATATAAATTTGGTAACCATCAACACATCAAACATTTGAACAAGCAAAAGGGAAGCCATCAAAGTGTGCGCCAAAGGATTTGAACTTATTCCAAAAGGAGCATTTATGTTCACTTTTACAAAATAATAACCATCACCTACGTTGCATTTTTTGGTGTCTTTGTCTTCCTCTGGACTCCATCGGATTTTGCTGATCTGTTACTTCATAGGCGTCCGGGCAGTACGCAGATTGGTTTGGGGGAAGGAATGATCTACTTTCTTCTCTGCGAAGCGTTTCAACTGAATTTGCCCCATTGCTTTGTAAGCATCTTGCGGGGCGTTTCTTGTAATGCAACAATATTCCAGTATGTTCACATACTCTTGACTTATTCAGTCTTTGGACCGAAGGACTGTTTCCATTTTGTTTTTTGCTTTAAGGACAAAGCCACTGGGAATATTTGCGCACAGATGGGCCTTTTTTTCTTGCCAATAACATCCGCAGTGTAAGGGGCCTCTCCAGATCCCTGGCAGGTGGTTGGGGAATGGGCTCTCCAGTGCCCAGAGGTTCTGAATGGAAGCAGGCTGGAAATCTTGAGAGGAAACTGCAGCTGGGAAGCCTGGGAGCTGGGGCCAGAGATGAGAGTTGGCAAGAAATTCGAGGGAAGGAGAGGAAAATGGAAGCAGGAGGCTTTCCTTGGCCTGGCTCTCAAGCTTGCCTCTACTTCCCGGAGGCGTTTCCTCCTCCAACTCCTCCTCTCTCTCGAGAGTGGAAGTAACAAGGTCTTGGCTGTACTTTCTCAGCAGCACGATCCAAGCAGCTGAGGCTTCAACATTTCTGATCCTGCAGTGCCAAGAGTGAGAGGGCAGGGACTCCCCAAACCAGTTTTGTGAATGGCCATCTAACACTGCTGACAAGAAATGAGAGTTGGGGGAAAAACTGCAGGAGAAGTCCCTGGGGAGATGGAGGGATGGATAGGAGTTGTGTGAATAGCACCCACTATCCAGCAGGGCCCAGACCAAAAGGAAGGAGCCATTAACAAGACAATAACCTTTTTAAGGGACCAGAGAGAGGGAGTTGAAACGGATGTGCCCCCTCCCCCTGGGCTGAGGAGATTGAGCTTTTAACTAGGAGTTGATTATCTTTCTCTGGAGATTTGTGGGAGGCAACCATTTGGGGAGGAGAGTGACTGCCAGGAATGCCCCCTGCTTCATTACCCTTGCCTTTTATTCTAAGTAAATGTCCTTTTCCCTTATTACAATACCATCTGCTAAAGTCTGCACAGCTGGAGATTTAGAAGCAAACAAGAGCTGGTGAACAGTGGTTCTGAATAAAAGGATTCTAGGAAACCTAATATGGTAGCTGTGACACTACGGTAGAATATATTGTCCTAATAGCGGGGTCAAAGTGTGCAAACAATCGAACAGCTCTTGTTTCATGCCAGAATGCTTTCCAAAAAGATTACCCAACTAAACAGGTCCACCAAAAATGTAACAGTGTGTTTGTTTCCCCACAGTCCGGCCACCATCACAGCTTATTGATTTTTTTTCCTGATTTTACTAACCTTATCTCAAACCTGTTTTTATTTTTCATTTCTCTGATTATTATTGAGTTTTGGGGGTCGTTGACAAATTGTTTTTCTTCACAAACTTCTTGTTCATGTCTTTTGTTTAGAAATGAGGAAGGGTCATTACTGAAATATTTCTGTACATTCTTTACACGGTTTGGATGCTGGATTTCTATCAGAAACAATGACTTTGGAGATTTGCTTCTAGTCTATTTCTTTCCTTTTTATGTTGGGGACATTAATTTGTTGTTGTCAAAATCCTTTCATTTTTATATTCAAATCCATTTAGTTTGTCTCCTTGAAATCTTTTCCATTTGTTTAATAAAGAAGAATTTTCTTTCTCTCCACAATTGAACTTTATGTTCTTATGGAGTGTTTAAAAATATATTTATATCATTGAACCACTTGGAATTTATTGTTCTCTGTAGCAGGCTTTATTGTATAATGCCTTTCCCACTGTTTTGTAATTTTGGATTTAACAAACAATATTGTTTCCCTTTCATTCTCATCCTGTTCCACTGATATATTTTCCTGTTTTTTTTTAATTCTAATACAAGATATTTTGTTAATTACCATTTTATAGTACAATCTGTCAATTGCACAAACCTCCCAGATTTGGGCCATAGGAAGCTTTCAATATGTCTATCTTTGTTGAGAGACTACCATGTGCTAGGTGTCGGTCAAGGGGGAGCACATCAGTGCTTTTTCTCATGGCTTGGGGACTAGAAAGAGCACCCATCTGTATCTAAGTGGAAAATGAGCTTTTTTCTATAGATGCTGTCTGTGCAGTATGCAAAGTTCCTAGCATTCTTAGACTGGTGCCCTCTGCTGGGGTGTTTTGGAAGACAAAGATTTCGAGGTTGCCTTTCACATTTAAGATGCTCATTACAAAGTGAATGGGATTTTTGCTCTATCAAGATTTACAACTTTATCAGAATTTCCATGTGTTTTCAAGGAAGCTTAAACAAAAGAGTATGTGGGGAGGGAGAAGAATGGGTACTTAATGTCAAAATAGTAAATGATAAAGTCAGGACCAAAAGAGATCTTGTGCTAAACTTTGGGATTGGATCTCAAGAAGCAACTAGATGATACATGGATAGGATATTTGATCTGGAGTCAAGAAGACCTGATTTCAAATTTAGCCTCAGATGCTTACATAGTCGTTTGACCCTAGTCAAATCACTTAACCTTTGGCTGCCTCAGCTTCCTCTGGTAAAATGGGAATAATAATAATAATAATAATAATAATAATGTTGTTGTGAGGGTCAAAGAAATAAAATATAGGGCACTTTGTAAACCTTAAAAAGCACAAATATGCATTGTTGTTATTATTAAGGTAAATTGTTTTGCCCTTAGGCTTAAAAATAAGTTTCACGTGTATAAGGTGTGAGAGGGATAGCTAGAGAGCAGGCTGTCTTAAAGAAATGATCCACAAACTCAATATGAGTTAACAATGACTCAAATTTATACAGTGCCTGCTATGTGTTATCTGGAAAAGAGAAAATTTGAGGACTACAATGGCTGTGCTCAAGTATGTAAAGGGACCTCTTGTGAAAGAGGGATTTGCTTTGTTCTCCTTGATTCCAGGGGTTAGAATTAGGAGCAATGGGAGAAAATGACAAACAAGGGAAGGAAAAGTTCCTAATAATTTGATCTGTCCAAAAGTAGAATGGGATGCCCAGGAGGAAAGATGCCTACTCTCATTAGAAAGCTTTAAACAGAAGCTGTAGTGAGAGTGGACTAGCCTCTGGGGTCAGTGTTTGGAACATACACATGTATTCCCTGCTTGGCTGTAGTCCATGTGACCACATAGAGCTTGGAGGTGAGCCTACTTTTGACCTTGTTGACTTTAGAGTTTGCAATGGTAGATGACCCAGAGTGCTCTAAATGACTACTGAAGTTGGAAAATCTGATGACTCAGGGAATTCTGGACCAGAACTCAATAGATTTGTAAAAGGAATATTTGCATTTTAGTAATTTTCTCTTTCTCGATTACTTTGAGCTGCCCCAGAGAAAAAGGGCAGGAGAGGAGAAGGGCAGCGGCCCTGTAGGCACTGCAGCTACCACTACCATTTGGCTCCAACTATCAATGGACTTTCCAATGGAACCTCTGGATTTCCCAGATTCATAAGGTTGCCTGGACACTTCCATCTCTGAATACTTATTTTCCTAGGATCAGGAAGGAACAAATACAAAGAGACAGAGAGAACCACATATGTAAAGCCACATGGGTCAGGTAGGAGACAGGGTAACTGCCCTTCTCTCAGCTCTCAAAAGCAGTTCAAATTAGTCCTGTCACCTCAAGGGGAAAGAAAAGAAGGAGCTATCAGTTAGTCAAATGAATATTTATTAAGCACTTACTATGTAGGTGTGCTAGGGATTAATGTGACCAAGGGACACATTTCCCTTTTTTATATACACTCTGATCTGGTTCACCAGCCCCTGAGTCATCAGAAGCTAATGTAGGAACTCTCAGTCATCTCCCATTACAAACCCTTGAATCATAATGGCTGAAAGTAGGTTCAATCCATGGCAATTTGAACTGGAACCACACAGAGAATATCTGTGCATGCTCTGGCCCAGTCCAGTCTTATTACGCTAACAGTAATGCAGAAATGTATGTTCTAATACGTGTGGATCCCCCAGTTGATATATTGTGATTTAGAATACCCAAAGTTTCTTTTTATGCACATGTCTGTTATTTCTCTGTTGTCTCAGATATATTATTCTGTGAATGGACAACCATCTGACATTGGAAAATATAAGGACCGGATTACAGGGGCCTCAACCCCAGGAAATGCCTCCATCACTATCTCCAACATGCAACCTTCAGACAGTGGCGTTTATATCTGCGATGTCATCAACCCATCTGACTTTTATGGAACTAACCAAGGATTTATTGTGGTCAACGTGTTAGGTATCACAAGATTTTCTCTTTATTTTTGGTGCAATTTTGGGTTGGAGGGACATTGTGAGGGAGGAGTATGTAGCTAAGGGCTATAAACTTGAATACTAACAAATGTTTCCTTCTACCTATTTTCTCCTCTGTGACATAAGGAAACACTACCAACATAGCCCCCAGGGAGTCAACTCAACAAGCATGTTAGGCACCTACTGTGTACCAGGCTCTGTATTAAGTACTAAGGATACAAAGTAGGGCAATATCAATCCCTGCCCTCACAAAGTTTGGATTTAATTGAGGGAGACAATGATGTCACAATCAAGATATATAAAGATAAAAAGGAAATGGTTTCAAGGAGTTCATAATATAAGTTGGCTTTGGGGAAGTACCCTGTCCTAGAAGACAAGAGACCTCGAATATACCATGTGATCTTTGATAGAGTCAAAAGTGAACCTAGTGAGCCAAGATGGCAGATAAAAGGCAGAGACTCTCATGAGCTCTCCTAAATTTCCCTCAAAATATCTTTAAATAATACCTCAAAACAAATTCTGCAGCAGTAAAACCCACCAAAGAATGGGATAAAATAATTTTCCAGCACAAGACAATTTAGAAAGTTAGCGGGAAAGGTCTGTCATGCCGAGATAAGAGTGAAACACAATCCAGCTTAGGCTGCTCCAGCTCAGAGCAGGACCCACCAAAACAGAAGCAAGCTTTGGGGTGAGTAAATCAGTAGCAGCAACAGTTGCTCCTAGAGCTCTTATCCCATAGATAGTAAGGGGATTGGCCAACTGGTCAGAAGGAGATTACAGGGGTCCCTTTGCTGACACTGGAGGCAGGACTCCATTGCATTGTGCCTACTTGGATCCAGGGCACAGCTCTGGGTGGCAATTCCAAGGCAAAGAAGAGCACTAATACACCAGAGCCTGTGGCCACAGGGAAACAGGGATACTGGTCACAGTTCCAAGGCAGAAAAAAAAGTTCTTGTGGTCATACACAGACCAGAACACAGACCAGGAGAGTAGTAAATATATCTGTCTCTAGATCATAACACCTTGGAAGAACTAAAAGCTTACAGGCTCCCAGAACTAGCTCTGAAAAAAGCTACACAAAAATCCTGAAGCTTGGGCATGTATGTCTCCACATTGGAAGCAGAGTCCCACATTAGCATGGAGTTAAAAGTCAAGAAATAGGATAAAAATGAGCAAACATAAAAAAAAGAAAGAAAGAAAGAAAAAGAAAATGAGCAAACAACAGAAAAAATTCTGACAATAAAAAGTTACTGTGGTGACAAGGAAGATCAAAACACACACTTAGAAGACAACAAAATCAAAACCATTATATCCAAAGCTTCAAAATAAAATATGAATTGGTCTTAGGCCATGGAAGAACTCAAAAAGGATTTTTAAATAGAGGAAAAGTTGGGAAGAGAAATAAGAATATACAAGAAAATCATGAAAACCGAGTCAACAGCTTGGTAAAGGAGGCACACACACACACACACACACACACACACACACACACACACACACCTGAAGAAAATAGCATCTTAAAAAACAGAATAGGCCAAATGTTAAAAAGAGGTACAAAAATCCAATGAGGAGAAGAATGCTTTGAAAAACAGAATTAACCAAATGGAAAAAGAGGAACAAAATGCCAATGAAGAAAATAACTCCTTAAAAATTAGAATTGAGCTAGTGGAAGTTAATGACTTAATGAGATATCAAGAAACAATAAACAAAATCAAAAGAATGAAAAAATAGAAGTAAATGTGAAATATCTCATTGGAAAAACAACTGACTTGGAAAATAGATCCAGGAGAGATAATTTTAAAATTATTGGACTATCTGAAAGCCATAATAAAAAAATATCCCAGACCTCATCTTTCAAGAAATTATCATGGAAAACTGCCCTAATAATGTAGGACCAGAGAGTAAAAAATAAATTGAAAGAATCTACCAATCACCTCCTAAAAAAATCCCATACTGAAAATTCTCAGGAATATTATAGCCAAATTCCAGAGCTGCCTGGTCAGGGAGAAAATATTGCAAGGGGTCAAAAAGAAGCAATTCAAACATTTTGGAACCACACTCAGGATAACACACCATTTAGCAGTTTCTACATTAAAGGATCAAAGGAATTGGAATATGATATTCTAGAGGACAAAGAAAGCTACGGTTACAACCAAGAATCACCTACCCAGTAAAATTGAGTATGATCTTTCAGAGGCAAAAAATGGATATTCAGTGAAGTAGAAGACTTCCAAGTATTCTTGATGAAAAAAACCAGAGCTGAATAGAAATTTTGACTTTCAAATACAAGATTCAACAGAAGCATAAAAAGGGAAATGGGAAAGAGAAATCGTAAGGATTTCAATAAGGTTAAACTGGTTACATTGCTATTTGGGAACATGATATTAGTAAAAACTTTCCCATTACTTGGGCAGTTATAAGGAGCATACACAGAGAGAAAGCAGAAGTGTGAGTTGTGATTGTTGGTAATCTAAAAAATTAAAGAATGAGAAAGAGGAATGCACTGGGAGAAGAGGAAAGAGAGTGGTAGAATGGGATAAATTATCTCATGTAAAAAAGACATGAAAGAACTTTTACAGTGAAGAGGGAGACAGGTGAGGTGGAGGGAATGAGGGAACCTTACTTGCACTGAAATTGATTCAAAGAAATAATAACATATATACTCAATTGGGTGTAGAAATCTATCCTATCCTACAGGAAAGTAGGAGGGGAAAAGGATAAGAGAAAGGGAGTTGACAGAAGAGAAAGTGGATTGGGGTGAGTAAAAGAAGCAACATACTTTTGAAGATTGACAGGGTGAAAAAAGAAATAGAGTAGGATAAATGGGGGGGATAGAATGGAGGGAAATACGCAATAATCATAACTGCGAAAAATCTTTATAGGAAGTTTCTCTCACAAAGACCTAATTTCTTAAATATATAGAAAACTGAATCAACTTTATAAAAAAGAGCTATTTCTCAATTGATAAATGGCCAAAGGACAGGGAGTTTTCAGACAAAATAATCAAAGTTATCTATAATCATATGAAAAAAATTCTCTAAATCATTATTGATTAAAAAGAAATGCAGGTTAAAATAACTCTGAGATACTATCCCATACTTATCAAATTGACTAATAAGACAGAGAAAGAAAATAACAAATATTGGAGGGGATGTGGGAAAATTGAGACATAATGTTGAAAACTGAGACTTGCTGTTGGTGAAACTGCATATGGATTCAATCATTCTGGAGAAGAGTTTGGAACTATGTACAAAAAGCTATACAACCATTCGTACCCTTTGACAAAGCAATATTACTTCTAGGTCTGTATCCCAAAGAGATTAAAAAAAAAAAGAAAAAGGAAAAGGACCCATGTGTACAAAAATAATTATAGCAGCTCTTTTAATGGTGGAAATTGAGGGATGTCCATTAATTGAATGAAGGCCGAACAAATTGTTGTATATGATTGTGATGGAATACTGTTATGCTATAAGAAAAGACAAGCAGTATGTTCTCGGTAAAACCTGGAGAGACTTACATGAACTGATGCAAAGTGAAATGAACAGAATCAGGAGAACACTGTACACAGTAACAGCAAGATTGTACAATGATCAACTGTGGACAACTTAGCTATTCTCAGCAAACCAATGATTCTAGACAATTCCAAAGGACTTATGATGAAAAATGCTATGTATCACCAAAGAAAGAACTGATGGAGTCTGAATACAAATTGAAGAATACTCTTTATTTTATTTTTCTTGGGAATTTTTTTTTGTTTGTGTTTTCTTCACAACATGACTAACTTTGAAATATGTTTTTCCTGACTGCACATGTATAATCTATATCAAATTGCTTGTCTTCTTAATGAAGGAGTCCGGAGAGGAAAGGAGGGAAAAAAAATTGGAACTCAAATTTTTTTTTAAAGAATGTTAAAATTATTTCTACATGGAACTGAAAGGAAAACAAAATATTAAATCATTAAAATTTTAAATTAAAAAAGAATATTAAAAAACAACCTGTGCTTAGCACCTCCTTGGCAAGCATAATCTCTTCAGTTCAGCTGCTACCAGATTGTGGGCCTTGCTCTCCCATAAATTGACTGTCCCGCAAGGAAGTTCTCCACTGCCCTGCCATATCCTCTCAGGATGGTGCCCTAGTCTTTTATCATAAGTAGTGTGTTAAGTCCAAAGTCTTTCTCTCTCTTAAGTACTTCCCTCCTCACTCTATTGAGAGTCACAGAATCTCAGAGTTGGCAGGGACCTCTGAAGTCTTTCTAGCCCAATTCATACACAAAAACACATCCTCTACAACCTACTTCAGCAAGTGCTCCCTAGCCTTTGCTTGAAGACCTTCAATTAGGGGGCACCCACCACCTCCATTTCTACACTTTTGGATGACTGTTATTGTGAGGAAGTTTTTCCAGTGGCCTTCTTGCAGTTTATACCCATTTCTCCTGGTTAATAATGATGATAGTTTTTATTGTTCAGTCATTCAGTCATGTCTGACTCTTTGTGGGCAAGTCACTTCACTTCTGTCTGTCTCAGTTTCTTCATCTGTAAAATAAGGATAATAATAGCGCTTATTTCCCATAATTGTTGCAACCTCATTTTATGAATGAGCCAATGAATCATTTCATTTTATGAAATCCAATAAATTATGTTTAAGTGAGGGAGGGCCGTGCAAAGTCACCAAAGTCACATTATCCTCTAGATTCACCTGGGTACAGTGGCAAGATATAAATCAGGATGACTAGACATGGCCATCAACCAGAAAGGTTGTATGTGAGCCCTCTAGATAGGAAGGCGGGGAGTGGAAATTAATGCTCTATCCTTTGGCCCTCCAATCAAAGGGGAGACACAACTGAGAGTGAGTTGAGAAAGTATACAATATCGAAACCTGTAATGATGAGATTTCAGGTGATCAGCGTATCCTGGGAAAGCAGATGGAATCAAGCATAGCAGCTAATGGCTTAACAAGCACTTGGTGACTGACTTGCTGTCTAATTAGGATCTAAGTAGGATCTGCCCTACTGCAATAGATCAGAAGCAAGTTGATGAGACTCTAAGTCAGGGTAATGACCATACTGAGGCTAGAGATGGCTTGGCAAGTGATTGTGTGTAAGGACTGACAGAAGGGAGCAGAATGGGAATATGTATATATATTGTGTTTACTACGTACCAAGCACTCTGCTAAGAGAAAGAAAAGTTATGGGTGACCCTGAGCTTACGCACCTATGTGACTGGAAGAATGATAGTGCCTTCAATATGAACAGCCAAGTGTGGAGGAAGAGCAAGATAAAGATTTGGGAAAAGTGAGTCCTGTTCAGGACATATTAAAGCAGAGATGCCAATGGGACCCCCGGGTGGAGATGTACAGCAAGTAGTTGGTGCTGCATACCAGGAGAACTGGAAGGAGATTAGGAATGGAATCATCTGCACAGACATGATCATTGAACCCATGGGAACTAATGAGATCATCAAGAAAGAGGCAGAAAGAGAGCATCTGAGGAACCTTGATGAAACCTTCACCATTGCATTGGCCCACCCAGAGAAGACTGAAAAATCCTCCAGATAGAAAGATCCTTGGTCTGAGATTCATGAGATGGGGGTTCTAGTTCAAAGTCATCCATGGACTTGGGTCCATATTCTCTTTAAAATCAAAAGACTCTAGAATTAGAAGATTAAGAAACTGAGAACAAGAAAGGCAAAGTGACTTGATCATGGTCACACAAGCAGAATTTTTAATGTCCCTTGACTTTCCTTTGTAGCTATCTTCCTTTTCCCTTAGGGTTCAAGGTACCTCCTGCTCTGGGTAAACTAGAGCTGTTTCAAGGGAGAGGCTGATGAGACACTATTTTTTTCTGCCTCACACCATGCCATCAGGTAAGGGGAGGGCACAATTTGATATTCTTGCCCTCAAGAGCAAAATTAGATATTTACAGTACTGGTGGAATCCATCTCTCAGAAACTGAAGCTTGAAAATGGCATGGATCTGGCTGGATTTAATCTTAAAAGGTTTATTAATAATGAATGATATTTTTTGAATTTTGTGGTTTGTGTCTCTCCTCACCAAGAATCTTTGAAAGCACTTAGCACAGTGTCTAGCACATAATAAATGCTCATCTCCTTCCCTTCCCATTCTGGGAATAACAGAACCTGATACTTTATAGCTTCCATCAAGGCATCCTTAGCTCTACTGCAAAAGTTAAGTTAGAAATTTGTAGTCTGGTGGCACAGTGGATAGAGTGCCGGACTTAGAATTCAAATCTAGCTTCAGACACTGAACTGACCCTGGGCAAGTTACTTCACCCTGTTTGCCTCAGTTTCCTTATCTGTCAAATAAACTGGAAAAGGAAATTATTAATTGCTAGAAAGTAGTAATTGCTAATTACTAATTGCTAGAAAGAAAACCCCAAGTGAGGTCACAAAGAATCAGACATAACTGAACAATAACAACAAAGAACATATGTAAATGTAACAAGTTTATTATTTGTAAGAAGATAGAAAGACCTGGGCTACCATGTCTTTGGGTTAATCATTTCTAGTTCAGTCCAGGCTATCATCCTGCATTGTTGTCGAGACTTTCTGACTTTTCCCTCTCAGCTAAAAGTCTTTTCTCATTTCACTTTTAACCTCTTTGGGGTAACTTGCTTCTATTCATTCCTTCTCTGGCTCAGGTCACCCCTTCTACTGTTTTATTTGGAGGCTGGGAAAACCCACCCTTAGTCTTTTCCACTGGTCTTTCCAATTCTTCTCGCTCCCTCTGGACTCCAACCCACACACATCCACCATATTAGTACCAGATCTTACAAATTATCCTGAGGCTTGGCTCAACCTCTATCTAGAACACAAGAGGGAGCCTGGGGAGAAGGGAAGGGAGAGTTGGCAGCCACTACTGGTGGTCCTGCTGATCAGGGTATAGGAAAGGCAAATGTAGTTTAATAGATCATATAGTCACTTTGGAGCAGGGGACGTGAGTTCAAATCTCACCTCACATCAAGTGACTTCAACTCTCAGAATTTCATTTGGAAGATGGGGTGATAATATTGATAGGATCTGACATGTGAGGTTTTATTGTGGAAGATGTTTTGCAATTGTTAAAGCCTTATAGTCGGTCAGAAAACAAGCATTTAAGGGCTTACTATATGCCAGTTGTTCAGTTGTTTTTCAGCCACGTATAATACGTCATGACCCCATTTCCTTCTCCAACTCATTTGACAGATGAGGGAACTGAGGCAAATAAGGTGAAATGACTTGCCCAAGGTCTCATGGCTAGTAAGTGTCTGAGGCTAGATTTGAACCCAGTGCTCTATCTATTGCAGTACCACCCACCTGTCTTACTATGTAACAGACACTCTGCTAAACTCTGGGAATACAAATATAAGCAAAAAGAAAGCGATTTCTACCCTCAAGAAACTTATATTATAATGGAGAAGCCAATACATAAAAGGAAATGGGAATAATTTTTGACCTGTGAGCCTCTCAGAATGAGGCAACATGATGTGACACAGAGATTTCAAACTTGAACTCTAATGGAGCCCATCCAGATTCAAATCTCATTGGTAAATGATTAACAAAATAAATAAAAATACAATACAACATAGATAATGTTGATTTGTATTTTTCTAAGTAAATTTGCAGCCTTCAGGGATCTGTGATTTAAGCTTCACACCACTAGTGATGGACAGGAAGTCTCTTCCAGTCACAAAGACCTGGGTTCAAAACCTGATTCCAACACAAAGTAGCTCTCTAAGAGTTTTTAGCCTTTCTATGCCATACATCCCTTGGCAGTCTGGTGCCTATGGACCTCTTCTCAGAAAAGATTTTTAAATGCATAAGATAAAATAAATAGGTTATATATAATCATATATTTTATATATAAATATAAATAAAAATAGGTATACATAAATAATATAAAAAGATAAAATGCACAGGGAAAACAATGATATTGAAATACAAGACATTCTCAGGTCATGAGTTAAAAACCTCTGCTCCAAAGCCTTGCATAAGAAGTGCTAATTTGTTTTGGTAGATAGTATTTCCTCACTGGGAGTTCACTTCACAGTCAAAGTCACAGAATAAATTCAAGATCCCAAATCCTCCTCTTGAAGCAGGGGTAAGGATTTTGTTTTTTAATAGAGGATTCCCAGAGACTCTGGGCTTATCTGTAGGCAGCTAAATGGCTCAGTGGATAAAGCACAAGGCCTGGAATCTTCCTGAGCTCAAATCTGACTAGCCATGTGAACCTGGGCAAGTCATTTCACCCTATTTGTCTCAATTTTCTCATCTGTAAAATGTGCTGGAGAAGGAAATGGTGAGCTGTTCGAGTATCTTTGCCAAGAAAACCCCAAATGAAGAGTCACGAAGAGTCAGAAATGACTGAATTACAATAACAATAGGATCTAACAGTGAACTATGTTCAAATGCCTCTCATCTCAGGGCCTCATTTATCTCAGATGTGCGGGGTCCCAGATGCCCTTCTGTGACCTTTGGTGTTTTATATTTCCCTCGTTCTCTGACATTCTAAGAGTCAGAGAATGAATCTCTAGTAAGGACGAGTCAGGAATCATGGTAGGCCTAGGAGAGAGCGAGCTTTTGAAATGGAGGCATCTTCTGGTACCCCGCAAATCCTGCTGTATGGGTATTGATTCTATCTACCTTAGAGCCCTCTGACAGGCTGACACAACCTGGATCTCAAACCAGTTGAGATAATGTTTACTAGCATGATTGACTCAATGATTAGCTTGGCGTCAAGTACACAGCAAGCACTTAATATGTGCTTTTTTGTTCATTCAGTGCTGGCCATCAAATCCCATGATTCTGATTTTCTTTGAAATAATTTTCCCTGAAGTGTTCTATTTCCTTAATTTTACCTATTTCATTAATGATGTATAATGTAGAAGTTCTTGGTTATAAATCTGTGAGCTTGAATAGAGAGATAGCACCTGAACCTCAAGAAAGACCTTTCTTAACTGAAGCATCCTATGGGTGGGCCCTTACAGAAATAGCGAAGGGATGTTTTGGAAGCATCAATGAAGTACACTTTGGGGAATGGCTAACAGAGGACAATTGTCCCAAAGTCTCCTTCCTGGAAAGCTTTCTCTTTATTATTGTCTTCCAGTGAAACCTTCAACGCCTCATTGTAGCATCCGAGGGACCCCGGAAGCAGAGCATACCATCTCCCTTTCCTGCTACTCTAGCGAAGGGATGCCATCGCCTGTGTACCAGTGGTTTAAACTGGAGGAAGATACCATCAAACCTGTGAAAGAGCACTACAGTGAGTATTGTCTGAACCTAGAACTTAATAGGTGCTCAATAGAACTCAATGTGATCACTCTCCAGTCTTGAGTAACATCTCATTGGAACTCAGTCTCCTGCTGTTTGGAGGATGTTGACAACTAGTCTAATGTGGCCTGCCTCCTCTTCCCCCACCTCTACCCCATCCCTGGAGGTCCACTTGTTTCTAGTGCAGTTTGGGGGTAGGATGCTTTGAGGCTAGGTCCCGGTCCAGTTATAGTATCACTGAAAGGCACATCTGGACTTGGGACATTCCCAATCCGGGAGACCAAGTTATGGTCTCCGGGACAATGAGTATTATTAGACTCTGGAACTCCAATGAAATAATTCTAACAAAGGCTAAAGCTATAACTCCAATGCTATCCCAAATATCTAGCCCACTGTGGGGACTGTTTTACCCTTTAACTATAACACTAGTTCTAATAGTCACTTAAGCTCTAGTACTAACTTGAATATGAGCATAAATTAAAATCATAAGCCTGGCTCACTGTAATGCATAGACTTAATCACAATTTAGCTCTCGCCCAAGCCCTAAACTCTGAAGAATTAACCACAAAGCCTAACTCTATAGCAAATGCCCTGGTATAAATTTTAACCCCTAGCAATAGCTACTGAAACCCTGTTAGAATGAATTTGAAGATCAACCTTGGGCTTACTTTCCCTCTCCCGTGCTATACTTAAACTGGACAAGTTCTCCCAGAAACCCATGACGTGATAGCCAAAGAGATTGCTCCAATTATGAGGCAGAATGGGAAAGTGCCATAAAAGACACGCTAACAAAGAGTTCCAAGGGAAGCTTTCAGCATTTAAGCTGGGACTTGAGATCTCTTTATTTTTAGTGACAAGGGATAGTGAACATATTAATGATGCTTCAGCCTTCTAAAGCCACGGGGGTTTGGGCACCAGGTCTCTCACCATCCAGCCACCCGGACTTGCCAAGGACCAATCCCGACAAATGCCCATACCCTCCCCCTCTCCAGCCCCACCACTCTACAATTCTGGAACCATGAGCAAATCAACTCTGCCAATGTTCCTGGACTGGATATCAATCTATTTTCTAGTGGTTCCATTGACGGTCTCTGAAACATGATAAAGGAAAGTTTCCTCGGCCACCACTCTCCTACGTGTTGTCCTCCCTTTAAGTAGGGACTTCTTAGCTTTTGAATTTCTATTACTAGTGCTTAGCACCAATCCATCCTCCCCCTCCTCCCCACCTTTGCTATTCCTAAAGGATGGGTCTAATCATTTTACTACTCTGTTCAAGAAGTCTCAATAGTTCCCTAAAATGTAAAACCCTCATTGGCTTTTATAGCCCTTCCCAATCTGGCTCCAACCTATCTTTATACACTTATTCTTCTTTTCATACTCAATGTTATAGCCAAGCTGGTCTACTTCTTATTTCCTTTACATAGCAGGCCATTTCCTACCTCCTCAACTGTACATTTTGATACTCCCTGTTTCCTTTAAGGCTCAGTTCAAGTGCCGTCTCCTACAGGTGACCTTTCCAGATAGCCCTAGTTGTTAATGCTCTCCTCCTACCCCAATTGCTTTGCATTTACTTTATATTTAGGGGGTCCCAAAAGTCTTGGTGCAATTTGAAGCTTTAATTGACTTAAACTTTATTTCCTTTAAACAAATAAATAAAGCAAGAGATCCCAAAGAGGAATAGGGCGGCCATTTGGAGGTTGCTTACAAATCCATTTGGTGCAACTGACCCAGTTTTAAGTTTCGCTAAGACTTTGGGGACACCATCTATTTTGTATGGATTCTCTTGAGTATGTATTTTTTCCTCCCAGAAGATAAGGTCTTGAGGTCAGGGACAGTTTTGGTTTAGTCTTTGTATTTCTAACACCTGGCACTGTGCCTGGCACACAGTAGGCACTTAATAAATGCTTGTGGAGTTGAGTCTCAGTGGCCTAGAAGAAGTGGCATTGGAGCTAGGGCTTCAGGGATGAACAGGACATGGGGTGATAGGGAGAGCCTTATCACAACTCATCCCACATTCATAAATAAAGTCCATCTTAAATAAAAATAAGTCCATAAATAAGGCATCTCCAGCCACAACCAATTGACTATAAACTTGTGAAGAGTAGAGACTATTTCTTGTCTTTGCTTGGCATTCAGTAGGCACATAATAAAAGCCTGTGGGATTGAATCATATTGATGCATTGCTATTTGCTCATATATGTAGGTTTTTTTGGTGAGGCATTTTAAGTGACTTGCCCAGGGTCACATAGCTCGGCAGTGTTAAGTGTCTGAGGCCAAATTTTAGTTCAGGAGGACCTGAGCCAGTGCTCTATTCACTGTACCTCCCAGTTGCCCCAGATTTGTAATTTCAAAAGTACCTTTCCTGTTTTTGACAGATCCAACGACCGGGCTCTTGGTTATCAGCAATCTGACCAACTTTGAAAAAGGCCACTACCGGTGTGTCGCTAGCAACAATCTCGGGAACAGCTCCTGCGAGCTTGATCTCACCACTGGACGTGAGTTGATAGTATAATAAGCCAGATCTTGCTTTTGCCCTTTAATGTGTGACAGGCCTAGGATTATCTCAACCAAATGGATTCTTACAGAACCCCAAATGGGGTTCTCTTGCTTTATTTCCCTCCTTCCTTCGTGTCCAGGATTCAGACCTTTGATTTCATCAGTGAGAGCTCCAGAGGTAGAGGACTGAGTAGAGACCCTGCCATAAATCTGCAATTCAAATGCAATTTAAAGTCCTTGAGAGTCACCTGGGGCCCTGAGAGCTCAGTGGCTGGCCCAGGCTTGGGTATCCAGTATGAATTAGAGGCTATTTTCCCAACAACCCTACGATGTCCCTGCAATCCACTGGGCCTTGCTGCCTCTCCACTCATCGTTAGGCCCAGGTACATAAAGCAAAAATCCCCTGCATCATCTTTGACTTGGTTTCTCTTTTGGTTTCTCTCAGCATTTTAGGAGATGGCAACTACCTGAGTGAAGCCACCCAGATCTCTCCAAATACCCTTTTTGGCTAACTCTAGCTTTATACTTCCTAATGCCAGGCTGGAAAAGAAGGGCCCTCAAAGGCCATCTCTCTGGCCCAACCCTTTTATACAGAGGAGGAAACTGAGGCAGTCTAGAAAGGGGAGAGGTAATATGGAATGGTGGAAAGACACCTGAATTTGGAATCAGAGGACTTGGATTCAAATCCTGTCTCTGTCACCTAATGCCTGTGTGACCCCTCTGGGCCTCAGTTTCCCTCTCTATAAAAATAAAAGATTTGGATCAGCTGGCCTCAGCCTCTGAGGTCCCTTCCAGCTCTAGAGTTAGGATTCTATGATCTATCTTCGGGGCTCTTTCCTCATTATCCCCAGATATAGAATCCTTGTGGGAACAGTAAGAAAAGCAAGAGCGAGATCCTTACCTTAGATGACCTCAGAGTATACCCTAAATTGAGAAGCTCCAGATGATACTAAAGAACCAAATGATCCTGTACCCATCACGAGTGCTGGAGGAACCAGGTTCATCATGTAGGGACCCAGGACAAAGCAGCAGAAGAGGGAGATTCTCTTTTCTGTTTGGTATTCAGGAATCTTTAGAGTTCACAAGTCCCTCCAGGACTCCCAATGCTGATGATCCCTCCTTCGTTTGAAGACTCAGGATGTGAGCCACACTATTGACAAGAAGACTTTTTTCCCTCCTAGATTCAGAAGCGGGCATCATCACCGGGGCACTGATCGGAGCAATCCTGGCAGCAATCATCATCTGCTTGATTGTTTGGTTTTTCATGACCAAGTCCAAGTCCAAGAAAAGAAAAGAGATTACAAAGGAGATGCAGTGAGAATCTTTCTGTTGTTATCTGACTCTGATAGTTACTTCTGGTCTTGAAAATGACTTTGATCTTTATTTTTGTTACATCATTGTTATTTCCCAATAACTTGCCCCACCAGTCTTTGTAAAACAGGGTCCTACTGCTAAACGAGTCTTTTGACATGTTGCTAGTGTTTGATAACACACGCCTGATTTCACACCTGTATTTCATCACTGCTTTACCTTGGGCTGGGAGGTGGACTCCCTCATCAGAGTCAAAATTGTGTTGAATTGCACTGAGTTCTCTAACATACTGTGTGCTTTGGCCTTATGTTTTGTGGCCCTTGTAGACGCTGTTTTCTTGGCTCTGCTAACTTCCCTCTGTTTTGATTCATATATATGTCTCTGAATTCTTCCCATTTGACATTTCATTCAGCACATCCCATTAGGTTCATATACTGCAATTTGCCAGCAAATCCATGACCGATGGGAACTTACTCTCCCCCCTCCCCATTTTTTATCCTGCCACAGAAATTCTAGAAATATTTTGTCACGAAATGCAGCATTTTCTTCCACCTTTGGTTTTTTAAAGAGTAAGCTTCTAATCGTAACATCAACTGGCCAAAGGATATAAACAGTTTGGTGACTTTTCTCACATAATTTCAAACTGTTTTCCAGAAGGATCAAACCAGCTCACCGCTCTCTCAACAGTGTGTTAAATCAACAAGCATTTTATTAAGCAACTACTGTGTGTCAGTCTTCCCATAGCCTCTCCAACACTGACTATTTATTCTACCTTGACCAAACTCGCTAACTCGATAGGTGTGAGGTAAAACCTTAGAACTGTTTTAATTTTAATTTTTCATTTTTGGTAATTTGGGACAATTTTCCACATATTGACAGTTTGTGTTTCTTCTTTTGAAACCTGCTTATATCTTATCATTTATTTGGAGGGGGGAATAACTCTTGGTCTTATTTTTTGTGTTAATTTCTAAGTATCTTGAATATCATATATCAGAAATATTTGATGCAATGCTTTTTCTACAATCTATAGTTTCTCTTCCGACTCTGGTAGCGTTGATTTTCTTTATCCAAAAGCCTTTTAGTTTTATGTAATTACATATTTGTTTTGTCTGTTATGCCCATTTCTATCTCCTGTTTCATTAAAAATAAGCCATCGTTAAAAAATATTCCTCCTTCCATTTCCCTCGAATTTTCTTTTCATTATGTGACCTTTTATGTTAAGGTTGTTTATCTAGTTGGAGCTTATTTTGGTATTTTGTGTAAGATGATGGTCCAAACTGAGTTTCTGCCAAACTATTTTCTGGTTCAATTGGATTCAATTTAATAAACATTTATTAATGTTTACTGTGTGCCAGGTACTGTTCTAAGCACTAAGATTTCCCAGCAGTTCTTCTCAAAGGAAAAAACCCTTCCCCTAGTAATTGATGCTAGTTAGTTTATCTAGCACTAGGTTCTATGTTTTATTGCTTCTGGGCTTTGCTTATCTAGCCTATTTTTAAAACAGCCTAAATAGTTTTAATGATTACTGCTTTACGATATAATTGGAAATGAACAAATTCAATCAAAAAGCTTTGATAAGCGTCAGGCATGTGTTAAGTGCTGGGGAATCAAAGAAAAAGTGAAAACAGCCCCTGTCCTTGTGGAATTTTTATTTTAATGAAGGAGATAATATAGAAACCAGAGCGTATAAGATAAAGACAGCATAGAGGGAAGGTAGCTTTGGAGAGGAAGACATTAGGAGATGATAAGAGCAGGATAGACTCTCTGGGAAGGTGGCATTTGTGTTGAATCTTCAAGGAAGCCAGAGATTCTGGAGTCCAGAGATTGGGAGGGGGGGAATTCCAGATGTGAGGATCATCCCGCAAAAGGCCACAAATAGCAAGTAATACTTTTTGCCATTTACTTTGATATTCTCGACCTTTTTGACATAGATTTTTTTTTGAGGCAATTGGGATTAAATGAGGTACCTGGGGTCACACAGCTAGAAAGTGTTAAGTGTATGAGGGCAGATTTGAACTCAGGTCCTCCTGACTTCAGGGCTTGGTGCTCTATCCATTGCACCACCTAGCTGCACACATGCATATTTCTTAACTACACATCAAATGCATTGTTCTGTAATGTGGCCATTTTTAGCGTAAGATACAAGGGATAGTTTTTGTTACTATCATAGCATATAGTTTGCTCTTCTCAGCAATACAATGATCCAAGACTATTGTGAAGGATGAAAAATGCCCTCCATACTCAGAGAAAGAACTGATTGTATCTGAATACAGATTGAAGTATACTGTCTTTTCAACTTTATTTTTCTTAAGGATTTTTTTTTTTGGGGGGGCAGATCTATGTTTTCTTTCACATGACTTTTATAGAAATGTTTTGCATAATTTCACATGTGCCTTCTTAATGGGGGGGAGGGTAAGGAGGAAGGAAGGGAGAGAATCTGGAACTCAAAGTTCTAAAAACAATGTAAAAATGTTTTCCGTGTAACTGGAAAAATAAAAAATACATTAAAAATATCATGTCATATTCTAAACCAGCAACATTTAGTAGGATTGGCTATGTGGTAAAGTAGAGTCTTAAAGCAAGAACCAGGTGACCGCTCATACTGGTCAAATAATCAATGGCATTCTCTGTCCATATCTTGAAGTTATTAGAGTTACTGAATCTACTTTATACTGGATAGATATCCTGGCCACCTTGTGCTGTGTAGTACAGTGGAAAGAGCCCTGGCTCTGGAGTCAAAGGACCGAGGTTCAAACAGTGTGATTTTTGGCAAGTCACTTGAAATGAAAGATCCTTATCCTCAGTTTCCAACTCTGCAAAAATGAGAGAGTTGGGCTGGATGGCTTCTTTTAGCTATAGAGCTAGGATCCTAGCTATAGAGAAAGGATGCTTCTTAATTTGAATTGAAGATTGCCCTTGAATTCTTCCTCTCCCAGCCTTTTCTTCTCAGATATCCCTTGTACCTAGCACAGTGCCTACTATATAACCAACACTTAATAAATGCTTATTCTAGTTTCCTTCTATCTTTAGATGTGATGTCTTTCTCACTTTGCTTATTCAGTTGTGGGGCTTGACTATTTCTCAGCATAGAAAATGTGCCTCAGTTTCCACATCCCTCACTCCTTTAATCTTGATCTCATTAATGCTCTTTCCTGTGTCCTCTTCTATAGGCCTATAACGAAGACAATTCAAAGTTCGGAGTATGAGTCAGTGCCAGCCCAGGAAACTACCTCCCCAGAAGTGCCTCCATCAACCAAAGAGCCTGAATTATTGGCCCCCAACCATGAAGAGGCTGAAGGAGAGGAGAAATAGGCTGTGACTAAAGACACAGCTGCACTACAGCCAACCCACCGGTAGTGTTTGGAGCTGAGTTGCCATGGAAACCCCCCATAACAAAGCCTGCCTGTGATTATAGCCTAGACATCCACATATTTCCTACTCTGAATCTCAGGCAAGAGGCTCATTTTAGCTACCCAAGAAATACAAGGGCTCCTGCACAATATGTTGGCAGTGTGTTATTTTGCTTAACTATATTTCTAAAATGTGTACAAGCAATTTGGTGGATGGAGAGATCCTTGGACCTGGGAGTCCGGAGATTAAGTTTCTTCCATTATCTCCATGTGTGACTGAGAAAATCCCTTCTCTTCTTTAAGCCTCAGTTTCCCCATCTGTAACATGAGGGGTGGGAGTGGACCAAATGGTTTTTAAGGGCTCTGATAAACTCTGTCACATTATGATGTCCACAATAAATGATTGATGATTTCTAGTTTAAAAAACAATATTTGGTGGCATTTGTGACTTGGACTGAATAATTTCATTTCTCTCTTATATTCTACGTGAAACTAGGATGAAATAGCATTGGTAAGGCTCAATTCTGCCACCATACTCTTGATGTTATTGACAACTAAGAAGAGTTTACAGCTTTATCATCAATAGCCGATCAGAATGAGTATTTCTTCTAAAGATAACTAATTTAGGACAGATCTCTTACAGAACTAGGGGGAAAGCATTAAGGATTTCTAAAGCTCATACTGGCTCCTCTACTGTCTAAACTCTCCAAACAGATCTGGGTAGTGTCTCAAAGTGAACAGAATGTTCTGATTCATCAGGAAGTCAGAAAAACTTGGGTTAAATACTGACACATCTCAACACATACTGGCTTTAGCCAGTTTGCTCACTTCTGAGTATCCCAAGCAAGTCTCGAAAACTGTCAGTGACAGAGCAAAAGCACATCTACATTGGTGGAGGAAGTTTCTTCACTGGGAGTTCCCTAGAACAAGGGTTGGCAAACTATAGCCTGTGAGGCAAGTATTACATTTTTTTAAATTATTAAAGCTTTTTATTTACAAAGCACATGCATGGGTAATTTTTCTACCATTGACCCCCTGCATGACCTTTTGTTCCAAATTTTCCCCTTCTTCCACCTATCCCCTCCCCTAGCTGGCAGGTAGTCCAATACATGTTAAAAATATTGAAATACATGTTACATTCAATATATGCATACATATTTATACAGTTATCTTGTTGCACAAGAAAAACCAAATCAAGAAGGATTAGAAAAAGAAAAACTGAGAAAAACTGCAAGCAAATAACAGCAGAAAGAGTGAAAATGCTATGTTGTGTTCCACTCTCTGTTCCCATGGTTCTCTCTCTGGGTGTAGATGGCTCTCTTCATCACTGCACAAGTGGAACTAGTTTGAGTCATCTCATTTTTGCAGAGAGCCACGTTCATCAGAATTGATCATCATATAGTCTTGTTGTCACCGGGTATAATGATCTCCTGGTTCTATTCATTTCACTTAGCATCAGTTCACATAGGTCTCTCCAAGCCTCTCTCTCTTCATCCTGCTGGTCATTTCTTATAGAACAATAATATTCCATAGCATTCATATACCATTATTTATTCAGCCATTCTCCAATTGATGGGCATCCACTCACTTTCCAGTTTCTTACCACTACAAAATGGGCTTCCACAAACATTTTTGCACATGTGGGTCCCTTTCCTCCTTTAAGATCTCTTTGGGATATAAGCCCAGTAGTAACACTGTTGGATCAAGGGTATGCACAGTTTGATAACTTTTTGAGCATAGTTCCAAATTGCTCTCCAGAAAGGTGGGATCCATTCACAGTTCCACTAACAACGTATCAATGTCCTAGTTTTCCCACATCCCCTCCAACATTCATCATTATCTTTCCCTGTCATCCTAGCCAATCTGAGAGGTGTGTAGTGGTATCTCAGAGTTGTCTTAATTTGCATTTGGAGCACCTTTTCATGTGGCTAGAAATAGTTTCAATTTCTTCATCTGAAAATTGTCTGTTCATATCCTTTGACCATTTGTCAATTGGAGAATGGCTTGAACTATAATAAGTTTCACTCAATTCTCTATATATTTTAGAAATGAGGCCTTTATCAGATCCCTTGGATGTAATTTTTCCCCCAATTTATTGCTTCCCTTCTAATCTTGTCTGCATTGATTTTATTTGTACAAAATCTTTTTAACTTAATATAATCAAAATTATTTTATAATCAATAATGACCTCTAGTTCGTCTTTGGTCACAAATTCCTTCCTCCTCCACAAATCTGAAAGGTAAACTATCCTGTGTTCTTCTAATTTGTTCATTACATCATTCTTTATGTCCAGATCATGAACCCATTTCAATCTTATCTTTGTGTATGGTGTTAAGTGTGGGTCAATGCCTTGTTTCTGCCATAATAGTTTCCAATTTTCCCAGCAGTTTTTGTCAAATAGTGAATTCTTATCCCCAAAGCTGGAGCCTTTGGTTTGTCAAATACTAAATTGTTATAGTCATTGGTTATTTTGTTCTGTGAACCTAACCTAGTCTACTGATCAGCTTCTCTATTTCTTAGCCAGTGCCAAATGGTTTTGGTGACCGCTGCTTTATAATATAGTTTTAGATCTGGTACAGCTTTTCTCTTCATTAATTTCTTGGAAATTCTTAACCTTTTGTTCTTCCAGATGAATTTTGTTATTTTTTCTGGTTCAGTAAAATAGTTTCTTGGGAGTTTGATTGGTATAGCACTAAATATATAGATTAGTTTAGGGAGTATTGTCATCTTTATTATATTCTCTCGACTTATCCACAAGCACTTGATATTTTTCCAGTTGCTTAGATCTGACTTTATTTGGGTGGAAAGTTGTGGTATTCTTTTCTTTAAAATACAATGGTTCTCTCTGGGAGCAAGTTTCTTGGGGAGGTTTCCTGGAGGCAGCATTAGTTTCAGTTCAGAGTAATAATCACTCCAAATACAGCCAGCTGATAAAATCCAAACGTTTATTTCTTATCTCTTTCCTTGGGCCTGGTTAGCTTTCTTAGAGGCCTATCTCTCTGCTTGGTTCCAAGGGCTCTTGCAGCTTGTCCTTTGCCTCTGTTTTCTTCAGCCTCCAGCCAGCACAAAGGTCGAAGATGGAATGAATTTGACTTCGCCTCCGAGAGTGGGCTTGTGGGCTTCTGTATCTTCCAGAGTGCTCTTTGGTCCTAAGAGCTTCTTGCTTATATGAGCTCTCTAAAGGTGTGAACACAAGCATTGTTTCTATCAATTCCACTTAGTACCTTGTTTCAAGTTCTGGCCCACAACATCTCCTTGTAAGATCAGATCAATCATACTAAATTAGATAATTATTGTCTCTATCAATTCTAATGACTTAACAGCTTGTAAGAATTCTAACACAAAGTGTTTTGTAGTTTTGCTTATATAGTTCCTGACTTTCCCTTGGAAGATAAATTCCCAAATATTTTATATTATCAACAGTTATTTTAAATGGAATTTCTCATTGTATCTCTTGCTGTTGGATTTTGTTTGTGATGTATGAATTGCTCTAGTTTTCTCTTCATTGGTGGATAGTTCTCCCTTTTCATTTTTGAGACTAACAATTTGATTTTCCTCTTTCATTTTTATAATCAAATTAACTAAAGGTTTATCTATTTTGTTGGTTTTTTCATAAACCAACTCTTAGTTTCATTTATCAGTTCAATTAGTTTCAATTTTATTAATCGCTTTTATTTTTAGAATTTCAAGTTTGGTATTTGATTGGTTTTTTAAAATTTGTTCTTTTTCTAGCTTTTTTAGTTGCAAGCCCAATTTATCAATCTTCTTTTTCTCTATTTTATGCAAGTAAGCATCTAGAGATATAAAATTTCCCCTTATTACCATTTTGGCTGCATCCCACACATTTTGGTATATCGTTTCATTATTGTCATTCTTTTAGGTGAAATTATTAATTGTATCTATGATTTCTGTTTTACCCATTCATTCTTTAGGATGAGATTATTTAGTTTCCAATTTCTTTTTGATCTATTTTCCCCTGGCCCTTTATTGGATGTAACTTTTATTGCATCATGATCTGAAAAAATGCATTTACTATTTTTGCCTTTCTGCATTTGATTTTGAGGTCTTTATTTCCTAATATGTGGTCAGTTTTTGTATGGATTCCATGAACTGCTGAGAAGAAAGTGTACTCCTTTCTGTCTCCATTCAATTTTCTCCAAAGACCTGTCATATCTAGTTTTTCTAGTAATCTATTTACCTCTTTAACTTTTTTCTTATTTGTTTTGTGGTTTGATTTATCAAGTTCTGAGAGAGCAAGGTTGAGAGCTCCCACTATTATAGTTTTACTGTCTATTTCTTCTTGCAACTCTCTTAACTTCTCCTTTAGGAATTTAGATGCTACACCACTTGGTGCAAATACATTTACTTTTGATATTGCTTCATTATCTATGCTACCCTTTAGTAAGATATGATTTCCTTCCTTATGTCTTTTGATTAGATCAATTTTTACTTTTGCTTGATCTGAGATCAGGATGGCTACCCCTGCTTTTTTTTTTTACTTCACCTGAAGCATAATAGATTCTGCTCCAGCCTTTTACCTTTACTCTGTATGTATCACTCTGCTTTAAATATGTTTCTTGTAAACAACATATTGTAAGATTCTGGCTTTTAATCCAGTCTGCTATCTGCTTATGTTTTATGGGAGAGTTCACCCCATTCACATTTATAGTTAAAACTACTAATTCTGTATTTCCTGCCATCTTCTTAACCCCATATTATACTTTTCTCTCTCCTTTTCCCCTTTCCCTCCTCCCCAATATTTTACTTATAAGCACTACTTGCCTCAAACAGTCCTCCCCCTTTCTTAGACCTTTCTCCTACTATTTCTTTTTTCCCTTCTATTTAGCCTACCCCTTCCCTTTTCCCCTTTCCCCTCCCACTTTTCTATAAGATGAGAGATGTTTCTCGGTGGAACCAAACATATCTAATATTCTTTCTTTGGGCCAAATATTATGAGAGTAAGATTTATGCAATATTCATTACCCTCCCTTTTCCCCCTCAATTATAATAGGTTTTCTTTGCCTCTTCTTGAGATGTAATTTCCCTCATTTTACCTCCACTTTCCCCTTTTCTTTCTATTACAATCCCCTTTCCATCTTTAGTTTCTTTTTTACATTATAACAGTAAAATCAGATTATATATGTACTCTCAATGTATAACCACAACAGAAATACAATTGTCAAGAGTTTTTTTCTTTTTACCTTTTTAATGCTTCTCTTGAGTTCTATATTTGGAGGTCAAATTTTTTGTTTAGCTCTAGTCTTTTCATCAAAATAAATGGAATTCACCAGTTTCATTGAATGTCCATCTTCTTTCCTGAAAGAAAATACTCATTTTGGCTGGGTAATTTATTCTTGGCTGCATTCCAAGTTCCTTGCCTTTTGGAATATCAGATTCCAGGCCCTTTGATCCTTTAAAGTGGAAGCTGTTAGGTTCTGATTAATCCATATTGTGGCCCCTCAGTATTTGAATTGTTTCTTTCTGGCTGCTCATAATATGTTTTCCTTGGTCCAATAGATCTCACATTTAGCCACGATATTCCTTGGGGTTTTAATTTTGGATCTCTTTCAGGAGGCATTCGCTAAATTCTTTCAATGGTCATTTTACCTTCTGATTCTATGATATCCGGGCAGTTCTCTTTGATGATTTCCTGAAAGATAGTGTCTACACTCTTTTTTTCATCTTGTATTTCAGAGAGTCCAATGATCCTTAGAATGTCTTAGATCTATTTCTGGGTCAGTTGTTTTCCCAATTAGATATTTTATATTTTTTTTCTATTTTTTCATTTTTTTTTTGGCTTTGCTTGACTGATCCTTGTTGTCTCATTGAGTCATTCATTTCCATTTGTTCATTTCTGAATTTTAATTAATAATTTTCTTCATTTACTTTTTTTTTTTTTTTTTTTTTACTTCTTTTTGTATTTCTCCAATTGAATTTTTAAATGAGTTGTTTTTTCCTATGGAATTTTTTCCTATTACACAAATTCTGTTTTTTAAGGAGTTATTTTCTTTTTCCATTTCACAAATTCTGTTTTTTAAGGAGTTATTTTTTTTTTTTTCTGTTTCACAAATTCTGTTTTTCTGGGAGTTGCTTTCTTTTTCCATTTTATCAAATCTATCTTTTAATGAGTTATATGCCTTTCACATTTCACAAAGTCTATTTTGTAATGAATTTTCTTCAGATAGTTTCTGTGTTGCCTTTTCCAAACCCTCTTGCAAATTTTTCATTTCCTTTTCCCTTTTTTCTTCTAGCTCTCTTTTAAGATCCTTTTAAATTTCTTCTAGGAGAGTCTTGTGTGATGGGGATCAGATTATATCACCTTTTGGGGATTCATATGGATACAATCTGCCTTTAGTCTCCTCAGGGTTTGAAGTCTGTTCTTCTCTTTCACCACAGAAACTGTCTATCATCAGAGTTCTCTTTACTTTTTTACTCATTTTTTAAAAAGTTAAGGTCTGCCTTTAGGACGGGGGAGGTTTTCTAAGTAGCTGCAGCTGTGCTACTCCCAGTGCTGGGTGGGCATGGCCAGTTCTGTGAAATTCTGGTGTTCCGGGGTTCACTATTGATCTTTTGTGTTTGTGTTAGTCATTTTATAACTTCTCTGCTGATCTACTGGCTTGCAACCCAGTAAGAGTGACTGCTATAGATTCCTGTAGATTCCTCCCTGTAGATTCTCTGCAGAGTCTGCACCACCCTGTGGAGTTAGCAACATCCCGGGACTCTGGATTTTGTACTCAGTTGCTTGTGCTTTGCTGCCTCCCTCCCATTTCCAATTGAACCAGACCTTTTCTGGCAAACTGCACAATTAATAAATTTGTTGAACTCCCAATATTTGTGGTTCTGCAGGTTCAGAGCTCATTCAGAGGCTGGATTTCATAATTAGTGTGAGGGTTGTAGAGAAGGTCAGAGAGATCAGAGAGAAACATGTGTGGTTTCTGTTGGAATCTTTACAAACTGCTTACTCATTAGAGTTGATAGATTATTGATCTGATCTTACAAGAAGATGTTTTGGGCCAGAACCTGAAACAAGGTACTAAGAAGAACTAATTAATACAATGCTTGTGTTTACACCTTTACTCATTGGAATTCACAAGTATGGGAGATTCACAAACTAAACTTTGTAACTTTGTGAATTCACACCTCCCTTGAAGCTCTTAGAGCCAGAGAGCACTCTGGGAAGAAACCCATAATCCCTCTCTCTCGTATCCCACAATTCCTCTCTCTCATATATAAGATACAGACAGAGGCTCTCAGGGAGGATTCAGCCAAATTACATGGAGAGGAGAGTGTCAAGTCAGAAGAAGCCACGAGTCGGAGTTGAGCTAGAGCCAGGAGAGAATTACTTCGGAAGACAAGAGAGACAGATTCATCTTTGTGCTGGCTGGAGGCTGAAGAAAGCAGAGGCAGAAGGTGAAGGACAAACCTTTGGATTTGGAGACATTTGGAGGGAGCTCTTAGAACCAAGCAGAGAGATAGGCCTCTAAGAATCTAGCTATCCGGGCCCAAGGAAAGAGACAAGACTTGGAAGGAGAAATAAACATTTGTATTTTTACCAGCTGGCTGCATTTGGGGTAATTATTGATCTGAACTGATACTAAGCTGCCTCCAGAAAATCTCGAGAAACCTTCTCTTGCAGAGAGAACTATTATATTAAAAGGAAGAAAATCACCACAGGTTTCCACCATCTTGGCTCCTCCGTCCACAAGTATTACATTTTAAAATGTAAAAATCATCCCTAGCTTTCTGTTCACACAAAAACAGATAGCTAGATGGATTTAATCCATGGGCTGTAGTTTGTGTTGACTCCTTCTCTAGACCAATGAAATCACAAATATGGTTCTTTCATATGCAACAAAGGAAAGAAGTAAGGAAGTGAGTGTAATGGGAAACTGAGGACTTCTCAAGAATAGTCACTTGATAATTCCAGACCCAATTTCAAAAGTGTATTAATCATTAAGGCTTTGGGAAGGGGAACAAAAGACTTGCTCTTCTAGTAAAAATATCTGATATCCTGGATCTTTACTTAACTGCTTAGAGAAGAATCTAACTATTTAATGGCCTGGAGATAATTCTAAAAGGTCTATAAACTGGCTAATCTCTATTTGTTGAGGAAGCCTGAGGAAAACTAAGTCTCTTTGGTTATTCTCTTAATGGATTACTTACCTCTAAATAAATCTGGGAGAAGGGGGACAGGAGTCTGTGCCCTTAAGGAATATCTTATAGTACTTATAGAAATCAATACTTTTAATTAGTGCATTTGTGTAAAGTGAAGTCCACCTGTATATACAAGTACCATTTGAGAAGCTTATGAAATGGACTAGTAATCTGTTTAAAACTTTGAGAGAGGGAGAAGGGAAAAACGGAAAAAATTGCTGAACTTGGATCCTTGGACCCAACATTAGAATCTCTTCCCCGCCTTTCATTTCGTTCCTTAGTGTGGTCATCTTGCCCTATATCAAATAACTGTGGGGTCCTATCCAGGCTGGGTTCCATGAGCTGCATCTGACTTTTCTACCATCTCACCTCGAGAAGATGAATTATCAGCAAACACGGTGGCAGACACCTGTAATCCCAGCTCCAGCTACCTGGGAGGCTGAGGCTGGCAGATCTCTTGAGAGAAGGAGTCCTGAGTTATATAGCAGGCTATGTTGTTTTGGGGGTCCCCACAAAATTTTTCATTAATAAGGTGTGGATCCAATAGAGGGTTGGGATGGGGGGGAACCACCAGGTTGCAAAGTAGCTCATGTTGAAAACAGAACCAATCATTAATAGGGTCAGAACCATGAGTGGTCTCTGTAGTTCCAGCCTGGTCAAGATGGGGAGACCTAGTCTTTAAAAAGAAAAAAAGGGAGGGTAGCTAGATTGTGCAGTGGATAGAGCACCAGCCTTGAAGTCAGAAGGACCTAAGTTCAAATCTGGCCTCAGAGACTTGACATTTCCTAGCTGTGTGACCCTGGGCAAGTCACTTAAACCCAATTGCCTCAGCAAAAATAAATTAAAACAAACAAACAAAAACCCTAGCAAATAAATAAATAAATGAAACCAAAAAAGGTGTTCTGCATTGTATTTCACTTTTGCTTAGATTTTTTTCTTGTTTCTAAAAAAAAGCTCTGATGAGTTAATTTGTATCAACTGGATAATTGCTTTAAAAACTTCATAGGTGTGCTTTGCATTTTACCAGAGGACTTTTAAAAAATGACTGGGCCATAAATGAATGGTTTCCAATGGAGAGATTTCTAGCATTGAAGTGATCAGGAGGAAGGAGATGGGGGCAGCCTAGTCCCCCTCCATTCCCAATATAAAGATTATCATTTAGGCATAAAGACTGTCTTTGAGCAGCATCATTTTCCCTCTATCTCTTGCTGCAATGTCTATAATCCTGGATCAGTAATTTCTTATTCTTTTTATTAATATTCATAATGGCAACCTCAAAGCCCTGCCAGATCTTTAAGTAAAAAAAGAAAGGCTCAGTCTAAGTCACAATCACATTGTCCCTTACTCCAGCACTTAACAAATAGTAGTAGGTGCTAATAAATATTTATTGACTGACAGAGAGTAGATGCAGGCCATTTAGAAATCCATCAACAATAAAACAAGAGGTGGGAGGTGGGGAGAGAGGATGCTGGGGGGAGAGCAAAAAAGAGGTCTTTCACTTTAACAAAAGTAAGCTTTTAATCTGGAAATTGAGGTTTGGCTATAATTTACTTCAGCTAATTTTCTGGGTTTAGGCAAATCCTCAGAATCCTTCCTTTTCTGTTTGGTGTGCACAGATAGGAACTGGTCTTTGTTAGGGCCACAGGAAGCTGGCTGTTCAGGTTTAATCCCTCATTTGGCCACAATGCCTCCCTTTATTAAATACAAAGACCTACCTGGGATCTTTGGAATTGAAAGTATTTGTATATGGATGGTGAGCCCGTGTTGTCTAGTTTGCGTTTTTTCTTGTATTTCCTTGTTTGCATTGCCCCCCACCTCCCATCTCTTTTGATTAGAGCTTCGAATGCAATAAACTCTAGTACATCGGGGACAATGGGTAGATTAGGCCCCTGACTGTTTCACAAATTGCTTGGGACAGACCTCAACTCATGTAGCTCTGTCCAGCCTCTCCAAATTAGAATGCTCAGCAAAGGAGCCCAGCCCACTGCTATCTTTCACCAATTGTTAAGGAGCAAACATTGAATACAGGGATCTTTTATGTTCTCTGGGACATCATTTTAGGACAATATAGGGAACTATTCCTGCCCCATGGGATTGTTCCCAGATAGGTAGCTCCCACTGAAATCCCAGTGGGACTCACGCCATCCTAGAGCTGGCTGTTTTTTTTTTTTATTCAACTGAATGACTGCCCTTGGAAGCATAGAACAAAGCAGAGGCTACTTTGAGGAACTCTCAAGTGCACACCATTGAAATGTGGAGAAGTACAGAAGGAGCCCAAAGAAAGAGAAGAATCCTACCTATGGTGTCATCCATGTGATGCCACTGGCTGCAAGTGAACTTTAAACTTCTTTTCAAGAAGGCTTTCTTCACATCCATCTTTAAATCCTGCAATTATACAGGCCATACAGGGGAGCCCCACTGAATAAATTTAAAAACCAATTTGAGGACTCAGGACTCCCATTTCTGCTCTCCAGCAGCTCTGGCAACAAACCCTAGTAAAATCAGAAAAGATGAGGGCGAGGGTCCAAGAATCCATACCAAACCAGAGAAAGTGACGCCCATTTCATAACCATCTTAATGAGGATAGTGCCAGATAGCCAGTGTACCACTTTGGTTTGGTCCACTTATCCTTTTGATTAGTGGCTGAAATCAAATGTCGGAATTAGTTCGGTATTTAAAAGCCAATGTGTTAGGATGTAAAGAGCTCCAGATAAGGAGCTAGGACACATGGGTACTAATTCCAGTTCTGTCACTATATATGTGATCTTGGGCAAATCCTTTCCTCCTTTGAAGCCTCAGTTTTCCCTTGTAAAATGAGAGAATTGAATTAGATCAGGAATACTTTACCTACAATCCATTAACTTAAAAAAATTATCTTAAGGGTATTTCAATATGATTATATCCTTTGTAACCCTAATGTATTTTATTTTATACATTAAAAAAACTATTTTGAAAAGGAGTTTATAGTTTCACCAGCCCACTAAAGGAGGCTGGTAATCCCCCCAACAGGCTAACAACTCCTGGATTAGATGATTTCTTTTTTTTTTTTTAATATATTTTTTAAATTTTTATTTTTTATTTAATGATTACTTTATATTGACAACATTATTCCTTGCACTCGTTTCTTTTCCGATTTTCCCCCCTCCCTCCCTCCACCCCCTCCCCTAGATGGCAAGCAGTCCTTTATATGTTGGATATGTTGCAGTATATCCTAGATACAATATATGTTTGCAGAACCGAACAGTTCTCTTGTTGCACAGGGAGAATTGGATTCAGAAGGTATAAATAACCCGGGAAGAAAAACTAAAATGCAGATAGTTCACATTTGTTTCCCAGTGTTCTTTCTTTGGGTGTAGCTGCTTCTGTCCATCATTTATCAATTGAAACTCAGTTAGGTTTCTTTGTCAAAGAAATCCACTTCCATCAAAATATGTCCTCATACAATATCGTTGTCGAAGTGTATAATGATCTCCTGGTTCTGCTCATTTCACTTAGCATCAGTTCATGTAAGTCTAGCCAGTCCTCTCTGTATTCATCCTGCTGGTCATTTCTTACAGAACAATAATATTCCATAACATTCATATACCACAATTTACCCAGCCATTCTCCAATTGATGGGCATCCATTCATTTTCCAGTTTCTAGCCACTACAAATAGGGCTGCTACAAACATTTTGGCACATACAGGTCCCTTTCCCTTCTTTAGTATTTCTTTGGGATATAAGCCCAATAGAAACACTGCTGGATCAAAGGGTATGCACAATTTGATAATTTTTTGGGCATAATTCCAGATTGCTCTCCAGAATGGTTAGATTCGTTCACAACTCCACCAACAATGCATTAGTGTCCCAGTTTTCCCGCATCCCCTCCAACATTCATCATTATTTTTTCCTGTCATCTTAGCCAATCTGACAGGTGTATAGTGGTATCTCAGAGTTGTCTTAATTTGCATTTCTCTGATCAATAATGATTTGGAACACTCTTTCATATGAGTGGTAATAGTTTCAATTTCATCCTCTGAAAATTGTCTGTTCATATCCTTTGACCATTTATCAATTGGAGAATGGCTTGATTTCTTATAAATTTGAGTCAGTTCTCTATATATTTTAGAAATGAGGCCTTTATCAGAACCTTTAACTGTGAAGATGTTTTCCCAGTTTGTTGCTTCCCTTCTAATCTTGTTTGCATTAGTTTTGTTTGTACAAAGGCTTTTTAATTTGATGTAATCAAAATTTTCTATTTTGTGATCAGTAATGGTCTCTAGTTCATCTTTGGTCACAAATTTCTTTCTCCTCCACAAGTCTGAGAGATAAACTATTCTATGTTCCTCTAATTTATTTATAATCTCGTTCTTTATGCCTAGGTCATGGACCCATTTTGATCTTATCTTGGTATATGGTGTTAAGTGTGGGTCCATGCCTAATTTCTGCCATACTAATTTCCAATTATCCCAGCAGTTTTTATCAAATAATGAATTCTTTTCCCAGAAGTTAGGGGCTTTGGGTTTATCAAACACTAGATTGCTATAGTTGACTATTCTGTCTTGTGAACCTAACCTTTTCCACTGATCCACTAATCTATTTCTTAGCCAATACCAAATGGTTTTGGTGACTGCTGGATTAGATGATTTCTAAGATTCCTTCTAGCTCTAACAAGACACTTGGATTTTTCCCTCTCCTTTCACTCAATTTTTAAATATGAAATGGGTGAGGCTATAGGATACTTTCTATGATTTAATTTTTTAAAGACTGGGTCTTCCCATCTTGCCCTCAAGGGAAGTTCAGAGTTTATTTTGAATGGCTGGACCATCCCACTACTGAGCAGGATGGGAGCTTTGACCTCCTCTGGGTCCCTCTAGGGAAGGACAATCCAGTGGCCTCCTCCCTCTGCCTCTTCCACCCCTGCTCCCAGAGTATCATCATGTTGATACTGATCTTAGTGAGGACATTGTTACTGTAGGTCAGAATTCCCAAACTGAAGAGATCTGCCAGCCTCAGCCTCCTTGGAAACAGTAATTATAGGCATGTACTGCCATGTCCACCACCTGGAGTTGGTCTTTCAAAGATGTCTCATCTTGGGGTTGATGCTTGGTGAAATTTCAGTGTGGGCAGAGTTTGTCCTTTATATCCTTCTCATTATGGGGGCCATGTTTTTCACACCCTGAATCAGTAATAATAATGGTAGTCTAGATCTGTGATTTCATTGGTATAGGGAACTTTCAGATGAAGAAATTTCTTCTTCCATCTTAAAATGCATCTTAAGAATCTTAGCTGCTTGGGAAATTGAGAGGATGAGTGACATGCTCAGGGTCACATAGCTAGGATGTGTCAGAGGTGGAACTTTCTGGCTCTACCTACTACACCAAACTATTATTATTATAGCTTGAAAGTTTACAAAGCTCTCTCCAGATGTTCTCTTATTTGATCACGATTTAATGACTTTAAAAGTGACGTCTTTAACTGACATCTCTGACTTAAAAAAATTTTGCAATAATTTTAGTGTTTTATGGGTAATGTTTTTTTTCCTTTTTTGTTACTTTTTCAAAGTAACAAGTATTTTAATCTGTCCCTCTCGTGAACCTCCCACCCCACCCCCTCACACATTGAACACATTAAAAAAAGAAATAAACTCCCCAAACAAGTCTCTCAATATATATCTTCCTAGTCTGGCAAAACAAATCGCCATATTAACCATATTTAAAAGAGAAATTTTGCAAAGTCTCAGCAAAAGGCCATCCCTCTCCCCTCAGTCTATCCTATTCTGGAAAATTCCACATATTCCCACAGTCCCCTTCTAGATTGCCCTTCTCCCCCTTCTTAGGACTGCTCTAGTCTTCTTGTGGCACTTCTCAAGATTCCCAGAACCCTTTTGCCCAGGTTTGCCTCGGTCATGCCTGAACACTATATCTCTACCCCTGTCCCTTCTCCCGTCAAAATTCCCCAGCTCTATCCCTCGTTTCTTAGAATACTGCTCTCTGCCATCTCCCTGGGAAAGGGGCTGGTAAGCTAATCCATACTGCAATGTAAATAATTATTGGGTAAGATTTTCCCCATCTCTTCTCCAGGATGTGTCCAGAGGACTGAACCACAACAAATGAGTAATGATGCAATTCCAGGTACAGAAGATGAGTGCCCTTCTAATCCTGTTCATAGGCAATGAACAATGTCTAAAGCCAACCCTATCCTCTCTTGTTCGTTAGAGTTCGCATTATACTTGGTCTGACAGACTGGGCTCAAATGAGTGTCCCTATCTGCCATTTTACTTTTATAGAGAATGTGAAAGAATTCTCTATAGAAAACTAACACTTGTTAGTTCTGTTCTGACATGGACCATGAGGTTTTGGAGGATAGGGGCTGGTTCTCCTTAATCATTACCTTTGCCTCACTAAAGATTGGATGAAGAACTGTAGCTTATGAAGGCACACGGGAGCCAGATTGGACAAGGCTTTAAATGCCAGATTGAAGAGGTTGTTATCCTAAGGCTCATAAAGATTTTGGAGTACAAAGGCATGGATAGACTTGGCTTTAGGAAGATTTTTTGGCAATTGTGTGGCAGATGGATTAAAGAAGAGAGACTGAAGGCAGGGAGACCACTTACGAGGTTGTTGTGATGGCCCAGGCAAGGATTGAGTAAAGTCTGACTTAAGAGCATTACCCACGTGAGTAGAGAGATGATAAGACAGGAGAGATGTTGTGAAGGTAGAAACAAAATTAGCTAGACATAGTAGCATCTGCCTGTATTTCCAGCTAGAGTGGAGGTTGAGGCTAGAGATGGGAGTTGAGCTGCAGCAGGCTGTACTGATTGGGCATCTGCAACATTTGGCATTAACTTGAACCTCAGGGGGTGAGGCTGAGGGGTGGGGTAGGTGGAACTTAAGGAGGGCAGCAAGGTAGTGCAATGGCTAAAATGTGGGACTTGTGGGCTAAAATGTGGGGTCCACATGAATTCTATCTCAAAGCAGTAAAAGAACCTGAAGAAAACCAGAAAACCACTCATAGCAGGTTTGATTTTTTGAAACTAGGACATCCCATTTTGTCCAGGCAGGAAGCAATTTTTTTAGGAATACTGGAATTCAAAACCCTGCCTCAGACACTTTAGAGCTGTGTGATCCATGGCAAAACTTCACTGCTCTGTACTTCAGTTGTTCATCATAGGATGGAGATTGTAATAGCATATAACTCACAGGATTGTTTTAAGGATAAAATAAGGTAATTAACAGAGCACTTTGTAAACCTTAAAAGTGCTATAGAAATGCTAGCTCTTAAGACAAACCAGGGCTCCCATAATCATCAGTAGTAATAGTAGGCCTGTGAGTAGCCCCTATAGTTCCATTCTGGGTGAAATGGGGAGACTTGGTGTTTTAAAAAAAATCAACAAGACTGAATAGATACTGGGGGAGTGATGGAAAAGAAGGAAAAAATGTACAACTTCAGAATTGTGAACATGCATGCCTGGAAGGATGGCAGAAGATGTTCCTTACATTTTTCTTTTGGTGAAGCAATTGGGGTTAAGTGACTTACCTAAGGTCACTGGATTTGAATTCAGGTCCTACTGACTTCAGTGCTAATGCTCCATCCATTATGCCATCTAGCTGCCCATTATTTTTA
Source organism: Antechinus flavipes (assembly GCF_016432865.1). NCBI lineage: Eukaryota > Metazoa > Chordata > Mammalia > Dasyuromorphia > Dasyuridae > Antechinus > Antechinus flavipes. The sequence goes on along the minus strand of NC_067404.1, from coordinate 31,898,186 downwards.
AAGGACTTCATTAGAAATAGGGATTGGCAAGACATTGGCATGAAAAACAAAGTGAGTGAGTAGGAATTCATTATATTTAAGGCAAGAAACAGAAATATAAGTTATGGAGGATAATGGAATTAAGTTGAATCAATTGTGGTCCTTTTAAGCAAGGTAGTCCAACATTTAAGGCAGGAAGTTGTATGCATGGTAAATTATATTAGGGGACTTCTATCCATAATTGGGTGCTCCTAGCTGTTGTCTGGAGGAAATCTACTGCTGGTTCCTGGCAGGGAAACAGTTCTGATTTGGTAAATTATCAAATGAAGGCTGTATTTCCCAACCCCAACTTTCTGGACTTTCCACTGCACAGTAAACAGGGTCCTCTTTTTGGCCAAAAGTGGAAGAAACTAAGAAATATCATTGTAGGTGAACTTCGAATATCTACTATTTAAAAAGGGAAATCAGTATTTGGGACCAAAACATTAGCCAGTGGAAGAAACAATGAGATCCTGAAACAGTAAAACCTTTATTTCCTAAACCATTAACAATAACAATGTGATCTTGTGCACTTAGCTTATCAGTTTCAAAAAAAAAAAAAAAAACACACACCAATAATAACAATGGCCAGAGAAACCATCCGTGAAGCAGATCATATAAAGCGCTAGGCCAAGCTAGTCTTCCACCATTCTTTTCAGCACAGCACCAAGGCCACCTTTTGCTACCTGCAAAGGACTCTTTTTTTCTTTGTTTTCAATGAAGATACTCGCTCCTCGAGACACCAGTAGTTTTGCTTCTTCAATCCTTTCCTCATCACAAGCTAAGTGTCTGCATTTGGGAATCACAAGAATAAATGGTTAGCATTGGCTTGGCAGGGTGCACACTAATGATTGAGCTGAGGTGCTCCCGGAGAGACCATCTCTAAATCGAGAACCTTCTTTGGCAGTGTCTTTAGAGCTCGTGTTCCAAAACTCCTCCCACTAGGTAACCATCACTTTTATTACGTATATAAATAAATATACAGAAGAATGACTTGCCCTTACCACCAGAGATCACATTTTGAACATCCAGGGGCTCTCACACTTTCACATTTCTTTGAACCTCTTATGTTCACAAGACCATCTTAGCTTTGGAGAGCACATTTACAAATAGGATCTGGTTGGATACTTACAATAACTCTATGAGATTGACTGAAACTTTCAAAGGACTAGAAATGCTCCAAAGGGACTGGGAGAGGCACAGAGAAGAGGGAATGCTCAGAAACCAAGTTCTGCCAATCAATGCTCCCTGGTGGGGAGGTACCAAGACTGATGCAATTTCAGAAAATTGAGGCCAGATTTTCAATCTGCAGTCAGAGATGAAGACAAGGGGATACTAAGGACAAAAAGGGAAAAGTCTCTACAAAAGAAAAATAAGGACCCAGAAGAAGAGAGGTAGAAAAAGCAAAGACCAGGATGAGATGAGACTATTCCCAAATTTCAAACAAATGAAGATAACCAATGGTGGGGATACGACAGGAGAAGGGGCTTTTAAGACATACTTGGCTAGGTTAGGCTTCTTGGATATAGGAAACTCCTAGTACCAGTGTAGCTTGGCATACTCTCTACAACTTAAGAACCTTAAAGAGAGTTGCCTGGACACTGGAAGGGATGGTAAGGTAATCTGTCTTGCTTGGACAAAGGCAGGACTTCAAAGCCAGCTCTGCTTGGCTTAGACGCCAACTTCCTGGCCGTGGTTTGGGGCAGATGGTGTAATAGTAACAAAAGGGAAAGTGAGACTATTCTAGTGACAGGCATACTAGAACAAACAAAATGCTGAAAGCCTAGACAGGTGACAAGATAATAAGGACTCTTAGCTAAATTATTGCAAATGAATTCAGATTTACTGGTCCACATGAATTCTATCTCAAAGCAGTAAAAGAACCTGAAGAAAACCAGAAAACCACTCATAGCAGGTTTGATTTTTTGAAACTAGGACATCCCATTTTGTCCAGGCAGGAAGCAAAGTGGTCCGCTCCCAATGCCTATCAGCAACGAAAGCTACGGCAAATTACAATCAGTATGACATTCATCCCTGTCAGAATTTAAATTATCTTGCTAAATAGAATGAGTGCTTAGAAAGAGAAGCAGAGACCCACACTGTTGTGGCTGCCATGTTCTGAGAGAGAGGCTTTGGAAGCTAGGAAAACCAGAACAGGAGGGGCAGCATAAGTGTGATTAAAAACCTGAGATTCCCAGCTGGGGAACAGCAAGAGGAGGGGAGGGTCACTGTGGCTGCTGTAGTAATAATAATAATAGTTAACATTTTTATAGCTTTTAAAATTTGCAAAGTTGGCAGTTTTGGCGAGATCAGAGGCTTGGATGTGGGCGTAGACCAAGGATACTTGTGGAGGGTGGATATGCAGAGAGATGGCCCCAGAGGGCCTCATATGAAAGCAGTGGGAACAGCTGCTGTTGGTTTGAAGTTGAGGAAGGGTGGGACGATGACCCTGCTCCCTGGATTAGGGGGGCAAAAAGAGAAGTGGGGCCCTGAACATCTTGTCTTTTTGTCACTCCTTGCCTCAATTGTTATTCACCTTCACAACCAGAAGAGAGGTGAGCAGGACCTAATTTTACTGGGCGTGCTCTCCAGAGGCACCAACCACTCGATGGTCATCGTCATCACTTTAGTCAGAGTCACTGAATAAAGTTTTGGGTTTCTTATTCCTGGGAAGGGTCCAGCTGAGTGACAGAAGCAACACTGTGGAAGTGGGTTTCTGTTCAGCTCCTACCGGTAGCAAGTTTAGTTAACTGTGGCGATTTGGAGGCTTTGGCACAAAGAGGTCAAAACTGTCCAGGGATACCAACATGGTTGGCATATGATTGAGAAATATCTGGGAAAGACATGGGATAGACATGCTATTGAACAAAAATGATCACCTGAGGAACACCATGCTTACAGTGGCAGGGTTGGGGTCTAAGGGATGCTCTGGCTGACGTGAGGGTTTTGCTTAACTTTTTTCCTCTTCATTTTATTTTGGATTGTGTTCCAAAAAAGGACTTTCTAAGTAGGAGAGGAGGAGAAAGGATGGACTTTGGAAATGAAGGGGAAGTAAAAACAAAAGTTATCAATACAAATTCTAAAAAGAAAAAAAGAAATGTTTATATACTAAGTAAGGTGATGGAAGACACAAGCTACTTCACAATGTTTTCAAGTAGCCACTAAAGTCTTTCTTTGGTTCTTGGCTTGACTTTAGGAAACTGACACCTGTTTTTGGTTGTTTAATGTTAAAATGCAGGACAAAGTCATGTCCAGTTAACCCCATTTTCTTCTTTGACAGGGATACTAGACTGGTGGATCAGAGGATATGAGATTTAAAGAGGGAGAGGACCTCAGAGACCCCATCTAATCCAAATCACTACTTTTACAGAGGAGGAAATTAAGAGAAAGTGACTGGCCTAAGGTCAAAAATAGGATGCTACATCTAGAGCTGGAAGGACCCTTCATTTTATAGAGGCCCTTTTAATGAGACCCAGGGAGGAAGTGCTAGATCCAGAGGCTGGAGGGTCCAACGTCCTCCTTTTACAGAGGAAGAAACTGAGGCCCATCGAGGGGAAAGGACTACTCTAGGGACATATCGGTAGGTAATGGCAGAGGCAGAATTTGAACTCAGGTTCTCTGACTCCAAATGCAGCCTCCCAAGCAGGGGACCACTGCTTTAGATTTCAGGAATTGAGATATCAGGACATCTGATAAAGAGGCCTCCCAGGGGCCAATTAAAGTCTTTGCCTTGTCCTGAACAACATCTCATCAATGACATGAGGACATTGGCATGTTAATCATGTTTTGGGAAAAACACCAAATTGAGAAAGAAAGTTCAGAACTAGATGGTAAAATCAGGATTCTAAATGACTTTGTGAAGCTGAAACATGTAGAAAAGCAAACAAAATGAAGCTTAAAAGAAATAAGTATAAAATTCTGTATTTTGGTTCTAAAGTTGATTGCAGAAATACAGGAGAGGGATCAAGATATAAACAGCAATTTATGTGAAGATGGATGACTTGGAGCACCACTCTGCAAAAATGCAGTGAGACATGACTACTGCCACTCTTGCAAGTGAATCTGATCTTAGGTTACAAGGAGAGTAATTCACATTTCTAGAGTACTTGAGAATCTGCCAACTGCATTCTGTACAACAACTGTTATGTGGAGAGCACAAGTCTTACTTCCCTTTTGCTTTGCCATGAGGGCCACTGAGGCTCAGAAAGGTTCTCTGGATTGTATGTGGCTAATAAATGGTAAGATTCAGGCTAGGACTGAGAAGCAAAAGTCTTGGATCCCTCCCTACTGGCCTATGCTGCATCTCCAAGTTTAATCTCAGTAATAAGAATGGCCTATAAGAATGATTAGAACAATAGCATACAAAACAAGAGGTCCTACTACTGTTGGATTCGGGCCAGGATAACTTGTGCCAGGAGGCCTCAGCATCTTGTGGGGCATGAGGAGGAACAAGAACATGTTCACAAAGGGGTGATTAAGATGGTGGAGAATAAAAACCTGACCATACAAGCTCCAAAGAGTGGGGACTATATCATTCCTTGTATTTCTATCCCCAGTATCTATCATAGTACCCGGCACAGAGCTGGTGATTTAAAAAATAATGCTTAGAGAATGACTGGTGGTACAGAGAACCTGAAATGACCTCATAAAAACAACAGTTAAAGCACAGAAAGAAGCATTTATTAACCACCTATTGTGTGCAAGGCACTGTGCTAAGCACTTTACAAATATCTCATTTGATCCTTGCAATAATCTTGCTATTATGCTCCCCATTTAACAGAAGAGGAAACTGAGGCAGATAGTAGTCAAGTGACTTGACTAGATCACACAGCTTATAAGCATCTTATCTGGAATTTCAATACTATTACTACTACTATTAATGATAATGATAGCTAACATTTACATAGCACTTCTTATATGCCAGGCACTGTGTTAAGTACTTTACCATTATTATTTCATTTGATCCTCAAAACAACCTTGTATGGAAAGTACTATTAAGACCCCCATTTAAGGGATAGGGAAACCAAGGCAGCCAGAGGTGAAGTGACTTGCCCAAGATCATATAGCTAATAAGTGCCTGAGACTGGATTTGAACACAGGTCTTCATGACTTCAGGGCCAGAGCTCTGTTCACGTGATGCCAGCGAGTGGCTAAAACAACTGGGCATATTTATCAATCAATGAGTATTATTAAAGGCCTATTATGTGTGCCAGGCATTGGGGACACAAATCAATGAATGAAGCAATCTCTACTCCCAAAGATAAAGGAGAAGACAGTAAATATATGAAGGTTAAATAGAAAGTGAATAAAGAATTGTGGAAATAAAAACAGCCAGATTTGGCTATCTAGCTTTTAGAGCAAGGTGAGAGAGAGTGAATGGTTGAGGATAATGCAAGTTTATAAATCTGGGAGACTCAACAGATGGTGGTGACTAGAAGAAACAGGAAGTGTGGAAGAGGGGAGAATGTGGGGGAAAGATCAGTTTTGGACATGCTGATTTTAAGCAGGTTTTGGTTTATGTTAAGGAAGGCCTTTCTCACAATTAGAGCCACTCAATATAGCAGACATCAGCTATGGGATGCCACTGTGGGGAGAAGATCGAGCTAGATGATTTTGGTGTTCCCTTACTATTTTAAGTATTACTATTTCATGGATGAGGAAATTGGGATGCAGAGAGGTTAAATTCTTTGCTGAGGTCCTAGTTAGTAAAAGAGCTGGAATTGAAACTGAAACTTAGGTATTCTGGTTCTGAGACCTCTTGAGAAGACTGAGGCATTGCATCTGAACAAGCTTTAAAAGATTAAAAAAAAGATTACAGGAATAGAACCTTTAATGCATAATATTTAAAGTATAACAAAACAAGATTTAAGTTGAGGACTATCAGTATTTCTGGTATGAAACATGGTATATAAGAATAACGCCTCCAGACAAGAGAGAGCTGATGGAATTCCTCGGCTTTCCAGGCCCAATGCCAGGCCAACTCCAAATTCAACATGAGCACAATTTAGCAGTTGAAACGAACACAATCCCGAGCTCAAGAATGCTTAGAGCTGGGAAGGTGGTGGGCAGTATAGGTAGCATCTTTGTACTATGTCCTGGTCAGACTGCACTGCATATATTGTAATCGGTTCTGGGCAAATTTTAGAAAGGACTGAAGTGTACCCAGAAAACGTCAACCACATGGAGATGCGAGCAGGGGATTGGAGCTGGCAGAACCCTCGGAAGCCATTTACTACAAGCTCCTCATTTTAGAGAAGAAATTGAAGCTGGGGAAGGGCTGGGAGGCACCAAATCCTCCAGGAAGTAAATATCAGAAGTGGTGTCTGAATTCCAGAGACTGTTCTTTCAATTGTACCACACTGCCTCCTGGAGGTCAGAATACTTAAGGATCAACTGAAGGAAATGAGAATGTTTGGCCAAATGAAGTTTTCATGAGGACAAGACAGTTGCCTTTAATTATTTAAAGAGTCATCACATGGAAAAGAGATTAAGACTTATCCTGGTTGGCTGCTGAACAAGGAAAAAGGGGTGGGAGTTTCAAAGAGGCAAATTTTGGTTTGAGCAAAGGAAAAATATCCTAATGCATGGAGCTGTAGTTTCAAAGGTGGAAAGAACTGCCCCCAAAGATGGTTGTTTCTCCCTTCTGAAGGTTTTCAGGAAAAGAAGTACAACAGAGGACCTTGCGATGGCCCCTTCCAAATCTGTGAAATCAAAAGGACCATGACTTCATACTTACAATGGAGTGTTCCCTTGAGAGTCTTGGATATTTGTGGAGGCCTTGTATTGCAGAAGGACTTGGATCATCTTCAGATTACCCTTGGCTGAGGCTCTATGCAGTGGAGTGGACTCCAAGTGGTCGGTAGCATCTGGATTAGCACCTGCTTCTAATAACATGATAGCAATCTAAAAAATGGAAAGAAAAAAGTGGATGGGACCATTTGAGATCATTTCGATCTAGAGTTTAGTACCAGAAGAAATGCTTTGTTTCATTCATCGCACCTCATGCTTATTTTTGGATGCTGCATAATGCAGTGGAGTACAGCCATTCTGATTGACAGAATTTACTTGAGCTCCTTTCCCCAGAAGAGCCTTCACAATCTCATCCCGGCCAGCAGAGGCAGCAATATGAAGAGGGGACCAACCAGCCTAGAGAAGAAAAAGAGGGAAATGGAGGTGGGGGCGGAGAGAAGATCACATTTGCAATGCTAATAGCAGGTAAAAAGAGCCCCCATATCTAGCCAATCCCAACCATACCTTGTTACTATGGCCATCACAACTTTGCTACATACACCTCTTGCTCAGGGAACTAATTACTAATACCATCATTAGTCATAGAAGGGCCTTGTCAAAAATTCCTCAATGGCTCCAAGTACCATTCCCAGGAGTTTCCAGGATAAACTATCCCTTCCCAGCCACCAGTCTCCTGTATGGATAGTCTCTCTTCTTATGATATAGGCTCTGTAAAGGCAGGGAGGGGTTCCCTTGCTTTTGTGTTCATCTCCCCTGGCTTACAAACCAGATTTGAACACATGAAGTTTTCCTGAATCTAAGCCCCATGCTCTACCCATTGCAGCACCACTTACCTACTCCAAAGAACAACAGCTAGCATCTATAAAATGGTTTCTTTTGTCTTTTTTTTTTTTTTTAAAGAAAAAGGATTTGCTAATTTTTTTTTGGAATATTGTTGTTGGATTTATAAAAATATGTTTTATTGGGGCAGCTAAGTGGCACAGTGGAGAGAGCACTGGCCCTCAAGTCAGGAAGACCCGAGTTCAAATCCAGCCTCACACACTTACTAGTTGTGTGACGCTGGACCCCAATCCTTCTCCCCATTCTCCCCCCACAACTACATGTAAATTACATTTTATTACATGTAATTTTTACATTATTACATGCAATTACACGTAAAAAGAATTTTAAACATTCATTTCAAATTTTTTTGAGTTACCATTTTTCTTCCTCTTTCTTCCCTAAGAGGGTAAGCAATTTGATGTAGGTTACATAATGTTCAATCTTATGTAAAATATATTTCCATATTAATCATTTTGTAAAAGAAGATATAGACCAAAAAAACCACAGAACCCATGAAATAAATATAGTAAAAAATAATATGCTTTGATCTGTATTCAGACTCCATTAATTCTTTCACGGGAAGTAGATAGCACTTTTCATCTTCAGTCCTTTGGTATTTGTATGGGATCACCGTATTGCTAAGGAAGCAAAGCCAAGTCATTCATAATTGATCATGATCATTGTACAATATTCTATTTCTGTTCACTTCATTCTACATATTAGCCAATCTGATAGGTGAGGTGATACCTCAGTTGTCTAAATGTGCATTTTTCTAGTTAATGGTGATTTAGCCCATTTTTACATACCTATGCTTTTGATTTTTTTCATCTGAAAACTGCCTGTTCATATCCTTTATCAATTGGGGAATGATTTATATTATAAATTTGACTCAGTCCTATATATATTTGAGAAATGAGGCCTTTACACTTGCTATACACATTGTATCTCAGTTTTTTTTTTTGCTTTATTTCTATTGTTATACTGGGTTTTCTTGTGCAAAATCTTTTAAATTTAACATGATGAAAATTATATATTTTATATCTAGTATTGCTTTCTATCTCATTTGGTCAGGAAGTGGTTCCCTATGGATACATAGATCTAATAGGTAAACTACTCCTTAGGTCCAAATCACATATTCATTTCAACATTATCTTGGTATAAGGTATAAGATATTGGTCTAATACCTAGTTTCTATCACCCTGATTTCCAGTTTTCCCAGAAGTTTTTGTCCAACAGTGAGTTCTGGTCCAACACTTTAAAGTTTGTAAAGTTCTTTGTGATATTATCTTATTAGACCCTCACAACACCCTTGGGTGGTAGGTATTATAACTATTACCCCCATTTTACAGGTAGAAAGAGGTTAAAAGATTAGCCTAGGGCCACAACTAGCTAAGTGACAGGTCAGATTTGAATATGTGTGTACAAATATGTAAACATACATAAGCTCTTTTGCAACACAAAGATCCTATAAACATGCAAAACTCTCAAGGGAACATCCCTTTGAAATACTGAGTAATGATGCTTTTTACTCTACAGAACTAGAAAGTTCACAAACTCAAAAGAGTTCCTATGGTATTAAGGAAAGGATGGCTAACAGAAAAGGAACTAACTGGATTTAATGTTAGAGTACTCTATTTGAATCTGGATTCTTCTACTTTCTATCTGCGTAAGTCAAATAAGCACTTGACTTCTGTGACCTGTTTCCTCTTCTTTAAAAGGGTCATGAGTTAGTATTTAAATTGTCTAAATTGCTCTAGTGGCTCTGCAGTAAAATAACCTGTCCAAGGTCATGCAAATAAAAAGCAAAAGAACTAAGAAAAGCTGGAATTCTTAGTTCACATAGGGTTCTTTCCTCAGTACCAATGCTGTTATAGCAAAATCTCTGTGGAATAAAAACCCAGCCGTGCTGAACTTATTTTGAGATATGCGAAAGAACAAAATTCTAGTACAATAAAAAAATCTTCATTGTCCTATGATATTCACCTATTTTTGCACCTGGGACTTCATTCATTTGTATACTTTTTCCAATGGTGTAGCTTGTGACTCATACACCCCTTCATATCAGTACAACTCTTGTCCATGTCCTCTCAAAAATCTTTCAAAGAGATTCTACAATGTACTTCCTTCAGATTTATTGCCATTACAAAGATCCCAATGTTGACAAATGGGTTGTAAGCTATCCCCTACCTTTAGCACACGACTAGCCCACTTTGTTCTCTGTTCACACATTATTTCTCTGACGATGGTTCAACTGTACAATTCCTTACTGGTAATATCCTGTAGCTTATTTATGCCCACCATGGGTCTCTCCATTGTTCACAGGATGAAATTTAACTTTTTGGAAACTATGATATTTTATGCCTTAAAACTATTATATTATCATCACTAGAATAATGGTCTTCTAACATTGCCTTTGTTTCAGGAAGAAGCATTGCACTCTTAAAAAGCAATGTGTGCTTTCCCAAAGGCAATGCTACCCATTCTATTCCTATGTGCTTTGCTTATACATCACTTAAATTTTCCTTTTTATCCCTATTCCTTCCCTTATGATAATTTTTTTTTAAGAAAAAAAAGGAAAAAACACAGCAAAATAGTTTTTAAACAATTGACAATCTAGGCAACGTTCTACACGGTGACTAGCACTGGGGATACAAAGAAAGGCAAAAAACAACTAGTCCCTAGACTCAAGGAATTCCCAGTCTAATGGGGGTGACAACACACAAGCAACTATATACAAAGAAGATACAGACAGGAATTGGAGATAATCAATAGCGGGAAGGCACTAAGATTAAGGCAGAAGTTAAGACTTCAGTGGATACCTGAAGAAACAATTCTGGGAAGATGGAATAAAGCAGGAAATTACCTGGCTTTGCCAAATTTCCCCACAAACAATTTAAAATAATGCCTCAAGTGAACTTTAACATGGAAAAATAATTCAAAATTGGGGTAGTTATCCAGCCTAAGACAACTTAAGAAAACATTAGAAAAGGCCAGACCTGTTGGGTGTGGTCTGGCCCTGATTGGAGTGCAGACATCTCCAAATTATCAAACAACAAGCTGTGGGGGCAGAAGTTTCAGCTTCAGGAACTTTCATCCCACCACCAATGTATGGATCAGATGACTGATGAGGAAGATGGGAAGGCCTTCCACTGGTGCTGAAGAGGCTCAGGTACACTAACCGGATGAGGTCCTGAGCTGTGGTTTTGGACCAGGAAGAAAGAGCACAGGCCCATGAGTGCAGGGCAGAGGGGCAAAAAAGCAGTATCTGGTTTTGGTTTCAGGGCAGAAGGATGAGCTGAAGTTTGTAGCCATGGAAGAGACTACAGGATGAAAGAACATATGCCTCTAATCCAGGTTTGGGGATGAGAGGAGTACCTGAGGTCAGACCCCCAGATAGAACTCAGAAAACAGAAAAACTGGAAGCTTGAGACATTATTATCTTAGAAGGGGTGTGGATTAGGGAAGCAGTGATCACAAGTGAATTAGATGTCTGAGGATAAAAGGATAAACTAAAGAAAAATAGGATGGAAGTATTACAAATAGCAATTATCACTTTCCATAAAATGGAAATGGATAACAGAATAGATTAAAAGCCAGAATCTGAAACATATTGTTTACAAGAAACACATTTTAAAATGAGAGATACACATAGTTAAAATAAAGGGTTGGAGTAGAAATTCTTATGATGAAAAAAAAAAAAAACTGATGCCAAAAAAAAAAAAAAGCAGGGTAGCAATCATGAAATCTGACAAAGTTAAAACTAAATAGATTTCATTAAAAGAGCTAAACAAAGAAACTACATTATAAAAGGTATCACAGACAATGAATATCAATCCTAAACCTACATGTACAGAATGCTGTGGCATCCAAATTTTTAAAGAAAAGGCAAATGAATTACAGGTGAAAATAGCAAAATTCTCTCAGAACTAAATAAGTCTTACCAAAAAAACAAGTAAAAAAAACAAAGGCATGAATAGAATCTTACATAAACTAGATATGATAGATATTTGGAGAGACTTGAATAGAAATAGAAAGGAATATACCTTTTTCTCAACAGTATGTGGTACCTTTACAAAAACTGACCATATACTGGGGCATAAAAACTATTTAGTTAAATGCAGAAAGGAAATATTAAATGCATCGTTTTCAGATATAACATAATAAATTATATTTAATAAGGGATAAAAGGAAAAAATACAGAATAAAATTAATTGGAGTCTAAATAGCCTTATCTTAAAGAATGAATAGGCTAAAGAACAAGTCATAGAAACAATAATTTTATTAAAGAGAATGATAATAATGAAACAACATGCCAAAACTTATAGGATGCAGCAAAGCAGAGGAAAATTTCTATCTCTAAATACTTGCATCAATAAAATTAAGAGAGAGCAGACCAATTATTTGTGTATGCAATCCAAAAAAAACTAGAAAATCCCCAATGAACCACCAAATTAGAAGTCCCCAAAATTAAAGGTAAGATTAATAAACCTGAATGTGTAACAAAATCACTGAATAAATGAAAATAAGAGTTGGTTTTATGGGAAAAAAACAATAAAATCAACAAACCATTGGTTAGTACGATTTTTTTGGAAAAAGAGAGAAGAAAACTAAGTCATTAGTATTGAAAATGAAAAGGGTGGAATACTATTAATGAACATGAAATCAAAACAATTACTAGGAGTTATTTTGCCTAATTATATAACAATAAAATGAACAATTTAAAAGAAATGAAAGAATACTTACAAAAATATAAACTTCCTAGATTAACAGAAGAGGAAAGAATATCCAAATAAACCTATTTTAGAAAAAGAAATTGAACAGCTATAAAAGAGTTTCCTAAGAATAAAAGTATCAGAACAAGATGGATTTACAAGTAAATTCTACCAAACATTTAAAGATCAACTAATTCCAGCATTAAATAAATTATTTGGAATAACAGGCAAAGAAGGAGTTCTACCAACCTCCTTTTAAGAAACAAATATTAGTGCTGATACCTAAGCAAAAACAGAGAAAGAAAATTACAGACCAATTTAACTAGTGAATAAGGCTGCAATATCCTAAATAAAACCCTAGTTGGAAGATTACAATAACATATCACAAAAATTACATGCTGTGATCAAGTAGGAAATTTATTCCAGGAACACAGAAATGATTTAACATAAGAAAAACTATAAACATAATTGATTGTATCAATAGCAAAAGTAACAAATATCATAACTACATCAACAAATGCAGAAAAAGCTTTTGATAAAATAAAACTCTCATTCATATTTAAATGTTTGAAAACACAAACAGAAATGGATTGTTCCTTAAAATGATAAGAAGCATCTACCTAAAGCCACCAGCAAGCATTATTTGTAATGGGGATAACTTAGAAGTCTTTACTGTTAGATCAGGAGTGAAACAAGGATGTCTGTTATCACTACCATCATTCAATATTGTATTAGAAATGTTAGCAATAGCAACAAGGAAAGAAAAAGAAGTGGAAGGAAACAGAATGGACAGTAAGATAATAAAACTATTTCCTTTTGCACACTATATGATACTTGGAAAACAATAATTTTTGCAAAGTAGCAGGTATAAAATAAACCCATATATATCATCATTTCTCTTCACCAACAAAGCCCTGCAAGAAGATAATTAAGAGATACCCTGTTGGAATCTTTACAAACTGCTAACTAATTTGAGTTGATCTGATCTTACAAGAAGATGTTTTGGGCCAGAACCTGAAACAAGGTACTAAGTAGAACTAATTAGTACAATGCTTGTGTTTACATCTTTACTCACTGGAGTTCACAAGTATGCCAGATTCACAAAGTAAACTTTGTAACTTTGTGAATTCACACCTCCCTTAAAGCTCTTAGGGCCAGAGAGCACTATGGGAGAAAACCCATAATCCCCCATCTCTCTCGTATCCCACAATTCCTCCCTCTTGTATAAAAGAAACAGACAGAGGCTCTCGGAGAGATTTCAGCGGAATTATGCCAGAAGCCCTCTCTCCAAGGCAAGAGTGATTCAAGAGAATATTTTCCACTTGGCTGGCTGGTGGCAGAAGAGAGTTCAGCTGGATTGGAGAGGAGCACTCTGGTGCAGACACAGAGCACTTTGGGAGATTTCAGCAGAATTACGCCAGAAGCCCTCTCTCCGAGGCAAGATAGATTCAACTTGGTGCTGGCTCTGGAGGCTGAAGAAAGCAGAGGCAGAAGCAAAGGACAAAGCGGCAAGAGCTCTTGGAACCAAGCAGAGAGATAGGCCTCTAAGCTAACCAGGCTATATTGGAGATAATAAAAGATCTGAACTTTTATCACCTGGCTGCATTTGGGGTAATTATTGATCTGAACTGATACTAAGGCTGCCTCCAAGAAAACCTCCCTTGAGAAACCTACCCTCTCCCCTAGAGAGAACTATTCTACTTATTTTAAAAGAACAAGATAACTACAATACCCCACTTAAATTAATTGCAGACAGCATAAAATACTTGGGAGTATATCTGCCTACACAAATCTAGGGACTTTTTGTTATTTTTGAGTCATTTTTCAGTCATGTCCAACTCCTGATGACTGCTTTGGGGTTTTCTTGGCAAAGATACTGAAGTGGTTTGCCATTTCCTTCTCCAGTTCATTTTACAGATGAGGAAACTGAGGCAAACAGGGTGAAGTAACTTGACCTGAGTTACACAACTAGGAAGTGTCTGAGGCTGGATTTAAACTCATAAAAATGAGTCTTTCTGACTCCAGGACCAGCACTTTATCCATTGTACCACCTAGCTGCCCTCTAACCCAGGAACTACAGGAATATAATTATAAAATACTTTTTGTTCAAATAAAATTTTAATTTTAATTTAAATAATTGGATAATTATTTATTTTTCACAGGTGGGCTGAGCCAATATAATAAAAATGATAATCCTATCTAAACTAATTCAATGCCATCCCAATTAAATTACCAAAAAATTATTTTGAGTTAGAAAAAATAATAATAACACAATTCATGTGGAAGAACGAAAGGTCAAGAATATCAAAGGAATAAATACATTAAAAAAAAAGGTAAAGGAAGAAGGTTTGGCACTATGAGATCTTAAATTATATCATAAGGCAATAATTACCAAAACTATATGGTACTAAGAAATATTAAGATGAATGTGGTTGAGCACAGTAGACATACATCACACAGTAGTAAATGTATTTGAGAAAAGTAAAGTTTTAAGTTTTGGGGATAAGAATTCACTGGCAAAAATTGTTGGGAAAATGGAATGCAGTCTAGCAGAAACTAAATACAGAACAATATCTTACTTCATTTGCCAAGATAAAGTCAACATGTATATATGACCTAGATAAGAAGAGAGGTATCATAAATAAATTAGGAGAGTATGGAACATATTACCTATTAGACTTATGGATAGGAAAAAGAATTTATGAATAAATAGGAGGTAAGAGCATTGTGATATGTAAAATTGATAAAGATGATTAAATTTAAAAGGTTTATCTCAAATACAGAGAGAACTTCATCAAACTTATAAGAATGACTCATTCCTCAATTGATAAATAGTCAAAAGATATGATAGGCAGATTTTGGATGAAGAAATCAAACCAAATACAGTCATGAAAAAATCTTCTAAATCATTATTCATTAGAGAAATGCAAATTAAAACAACTTTGAGATATCATCCCACACCTAATGGGAAAATGACAAATGCTGGAGGGGATGTGAAACTATGAACTGATCCAATTATTTTAGAGGACAATCAGGAATTATAACCAGTTATAAAACTACATATACCTTTTGACCCAGAAATACTACCATTAGGTCTATTTCCCAAGGGAATCAGGGAAAAAAAGAGAAATTATGTTCTAAAATACTTATAGCAGCTCTATTTGTGGGGGCAAAGAACTGGACTTTGAAGGAATGCCCATCAATTGGGGAACAGCTAAACAAGTTCTGGTATATGATTGTGATGGAATACTATTGTGCTGTAAGAAATGATGAGCAGATTGATTTTAGAAAAACAAGGAAAGATTTGTAAGGAATGAGCAGAACCAGGGGGATGATATATATAGAAAGAATAACTGTGAAAAGCTAAGTTATTCTCAGTATTTGTAATCTACGACAAACTATCTATGAAGGAAGATGGATCCCCTCCAGAGAAAGAAATGATAAACAAAAATATGCATAATGTACTTTTACATTGTGTGTGTGTGTGTGTGTGTGTGTGTGTGTGTGTGTGTGTGTGTGTCTCTATATCAAATGGTGGCCTTCTCTAGTGTGGGGTGGAAAGGGAGACAGTTTTGAAACCTAAAATGTAACAACAACAACAAAAAATAAAGATTAAAAAAAAAAAAAAAGAAACATGAAGAAGCCAGAAAAGCAGAGGAGGAGATGAGGAGGGAAAGAATTTCAGGGATGGGGGACAGCCAGTGAAAATGCTTGGAGTCAGAAGTTGGGATGTGTTGTGTATGAGGAACAGCAAGAGGTCAGTGTATCATTTTTGATCGAAATTCAATAAAATCCTGTCTGTTCCCTTATCATACCTTTATCCAGGTTGCCCTGAATACAGAGCTGGATTATTTTCATAACAATTTTGTAGAGATGGGAAAGTAAGCATATGAGTTGGTAGGTGAGTAAAGTCTCAATCATTTTTTTGGGTAGTAATAAAGTCAGTTCTCTACCTCTCCCAAATATCTGGCATCCTTTTGTTTAACAATTATTGTGAACCCTTCAATACTCTCAAAATAGTGTGCCTATAATACAGGTCCCATTGGTTGTTACTTACCTTCCTTTTCTTCAATGACATTTTTTTATTCTGCTGCAGCTCACTGGGGAAGGAAATGCTAAAAAAGTTCAAATGTGATGGCTCCATTACCATTGGTGAAGAACAGTTTAATCTTGACAGATCCTTTAAAACTTTTTCCCTGTTGCCATTTGTCCAGCTTCATCCCTAAATGCTTAATTGGGTCTCTCATTAAATTCCATGTAAACATTTTTTCTTTATTGATTTTTAGTGTTTTACAAAATGATATCACTTATGATCTCAGATCATTTTCCACTCTAAGATTTTACAAATAACACTTTATTTTAAAGGAGTGCTGCCCTTTACTGTCATGTGGCAGGGAAATCAAACATTTGCTGGTTAAGGTGGTTTCTAGCTTATGGCGATTTATTTGCATCTGCTAAAGCTCCTCAGGAAAATAAAACAGGGTCAATATCTGTTCTTTTAGACAATTTTTTATGGTCAATAGCTTATTTAAAAGAGGTCAGTTTAGAATTGTTTTAATTGTATTATGAGACACAGGAAAGTTAAGTTGGTCTCATGCTACCTATTATTCTAATTGTAATTATTCTAATTTTGTACATGGTCTACAAATTCAGACCTAAGGAAACCCCAGTCTGGAGCCCAAAGATAAAGGGAAATTTGTTTAACTGGACTAATACTTACATCATCTTTATCATTCACTGGCACTCCGAAACTGAGCAGGAAGTTAACGATGTCGGTGTATCCTGCTGAGCATGCCCAATGTAATGCAGTCCGGTTGTCCTGCATAGGAAAGAGAACTAACAGTAAAAACTAGGTACTTTTAAAATTTACATTCCTTCTAATGCACTTAACAACAAACACATATTCTGGGATATAATTTTTCTGTCTGCATCCTTAGCTAGCAGTAAATTGCACACAACAGGCATTTAATAAATCCTTCTACATTGATAAGAACAAGAAAGAGAATTGCATGTGAAATAGTGAACATCTACTGTATAATTTGTTTTTTTAAGTTTATATTAATTTGAATGAAGTAATAACAAAATTGGCCAGTCTCTGTTCCCTTCTGAGCTTTTGATTTTTACTGACGCTCTTTTCTTTATCCTTTTGGTGCATCTTCCTGCTAACTCATCTCCCCCCGTAGAAGTCTTTTTTTCATTTTGTAAAGTTATTTTTATTCCATTAGATATTTCCTATTACATGTAAAAGAATCCTTAATCATTAAAAAAAATTGAGTTCCAAATTTTCTATCTCACCCTTTCTACATGTAATGTCATGCAAAAAAATTTCTACATTAGCCATGTTGCAAAATAAAATATAAACACAATAAAAGTTTTTAAAAGTATGTTTCAATTTATATTCAGAGTTCATCAGTTCCCTCTTTGGATGTGGACAGCATTTTTCACCCTGGGCCTTTGGAATTATCTTGGATTGATGAGAATAGCTAAGTTTTTCCCAATTGATCATTATAATATTGCTGTTATTGGGTACAATGCCATCATGGTTTAGCTCATTTCACTCAGCATTTATATAAGTCTTCCCAGGTTTTTCTGAATCACTCTGCTTGTTATTTTTTAGAGCACAACAAAGTACAGTTAAATAAAACAGGTTCGACAACAACGGGCTATGTCCCTCCCATTCCGTACCTCTAGTCTACCACCACCTCTCTTATCAAAAGCTAACTCTTGGAGGCAAACAGGAACCCAAACACAAGAGAGGAACAATAGGTAATATAAGGATTAGCCAATTTTAAGTTTTACAATCAAGAAATGAAGAGCATAGAAAGGAAGCCTTAAATCACCTCCTTTTCAGTAATTTCTTAAAAATGAACATAGGGAAAGCAGAATGTCAGTAATCAGGGAAGGACACTTTCCCTTCTTCTTCTTTTTTTTTGTGGTGAGGCAATAGGAGTTTAAGTGACTTGTCCAGTCAAAAAGCTAGTAAATGCCAAATGTCTGAAGCTACATTTGAACTCAGGCTCCTCCTGACTCCAAGGCTGTGATACTTCCTGATCTCTTTCTTTTAATCATCTATAAAAGTGATTAGAAGGGGAAGAAGAAAAGAACTAAAATGTAAGGGGGTGCTTTAGATTGCTTCTTAAACAAGTTATGATAACATGAATGTATTAGAATATTATTGTACTATAAGAAATTACAACAGAAACAATTTCGGAAAATCCTTAGTATGAATTGAAGCAAAAGAAGAATTTACACAACATGGCAAAGAAAGGCAACTTTGAGTCTTAAGAACTCTTAAAGCAATAATCAACCATGTCTCAAGAGCACCTGTGACAAAGCCTGGTATCCATCTCTTTATGAAGAGGTAATGGATACAAAAAGGAGAAAGAAGTCTTTTTAGAAGATATGGCTGCTGTATATTCATTTTGCTTGGCAAAACATATTTGTCACAAGGGTTCTTTTCTTTTTTTAAAAAATAACCTTCCTTATCTCCATTTTGGGGATGCGGTTGGAGGAGGTGGTGAGCAACAGTGATCCAAAAAACCGAAAGCCATTGTAAAAATATTTTTAAATGCATGGAAAGGCAACAGCACCAACAAGTAGGATAGTTCTGAAAAATCAATTGTAGTATTATATACATATATGTATAAAAAGCACTTATAGTTTATATATTTTGTTACAAGGATTCTTTTTTTTTTAAACCTTTCCTTATATCCATTAAAGGGGGGAAAGGCGGGACAAGGGAGTAGTGGCTTCAAGAACAAGAAACACTAATTTCTTTTTAAATGTGCAAAAAAGGCAAACCAGAAGTACAGATAAGTAGAGTAGTTTTGAAAATAAAGTGTTGAATTTATTTTTATATACTTAGAAATTAATGTGTAGATTTATTTTGTTTGACCATACTTGTTACAGGGATTAAAAAAAAAAAAAAACTTTTCTTGCCTCCATTAATGCAGGGGTGCTGGGGGTGAGAGTGTAGGTAGAGGGGATAAGCAGTAATGATGTCAAAAAATAAGGCCATTGGAATCTTTTTAATAAAAATTTATGAGAACAGAAATATAGCCAAGTAGGACAGTTTTGAATGTAAAGTATAATATTTTGTTAATATTAAACATATTATATATCATATATATGTCATATGATATATAATACATATATTTAAAGGTATTTATGTACTTTAACAAATCTGTGTAATTAATTTTATTTAACCATGCTTTTTTTTTTTACATACCTTAGAAAAACAGAAGGAAGTACAGACAAGCAGGACAGTTTTGAAAGTAAAGTGTAGAATTTATTAATATATTTTAAAACATATACTTAAATCTATTGTATAAACTCATTTTGCTTGACTATGATTATTTATTAAAATGATTTTTTTTCATCTTTCCCTAATGGGGGGGAGGGGAAGGGAACCAGGTTAACAGGGGAGGAATGAATAAGCTGTAATAATAAGAAAAAAACTAAAATAAACTGGGACCACTGTAAATTTTTTTTTTTTAATGAACAGAAAACAGAAGGAAACAGACAAAAAGGTCAATTTTGAAAGTAAGATATAGAATTTATTTTATACATATACGCTTGTTTGTATAAAAATAAAAACAAGTGATTTTGAAACCAAGTTCCATTAGTTTCACATAAAATTCTTTTTGTATTGTCGTTTTATAGAAATGTGCTTTTTTGGTATTTTAAGTTCAGAAAGGATGCACCCCTGCAGAGATCAGTTTGAGATTTGTCAGATCCACATTCCTCCTGATCAGATACTGGGGTCATTACCAACTGTAAAGGTCCATCTGCTCTGAGCTCCAAGGCCACAAAAACCCATATGGGTGAGGTCCACTGAAAGCTAAGAAGGAAATGAAGTGTTTGGAGTCCCCATGTTGAAATGCTAGCTTTGGCTACAACTCCCATAGTAAAGAGAGGGAGGGGAATGAATGCCTGGGAACTAAAGGCTTCCCTCACTTAGAGACCTGAGCAAGAATTCTTAACCGATGCTACGTGAACTTGTTTGGAAAATTATTTTTAGAATTGCAATAAAACGGATTTTCTTTGTAATTCTATATTATGTATTCTTATTTTATGTATTTAAAAACATAATTCTGAGTAGGGAGCCGGAGGTTTTCCCAAACTGACTGCTCCCTCCCAAAAAGGGAAAAAATCAAAGCCCTTTTCCTAGAGGACCATGGGGTGAAAAAGTCTAGATATTGAGTAAACAAGGGCTTGATGGGAGTCAAACACTCCACCTCCCTTTCATTTTTGGGATGAAGTCCACTGAGGAGGTCTTACCCAAAGTGCTAGATTTCAAGTAAGGAAGACCCTTCCCAGGAGTTCTTTTGGGGGGCCATGGAGTCCCATCCCCTTTTTTTTTTTCCAGTGGGGAAGCAAGGCTTCCACCTCTTTTTGTATTCTATTGTGCTTATGGAAACGTTCGATTTGGGTGTTTGGGTTTAGAATTAAACATTTTAAAAACATTTTTTAAGTGGAAAAGAGGGAGCCATTGCACTAGTCCTGGTTCCGGTTCTAGGGTCTCCTAGCTTTAGGAGTCAGGAGGGCTCTTTTTGGTCGGCAAATGGGGGAGGGGAAGGTTCTTGCTTAGGGTCCCATCTAGGATGCTGAACTGGAAGTCTGGAAGGCCCTCGAGTGCCACCCCTTTTGCTCTTCAAGTTGGGGAGGGTCTTCCTTAGGATTCCACCTCAGGGGCTAGATTTAAAGTTGGGGAGGGCGTGCCTTCAGTCTCAACCGTTTCCAAATAGGGAAGGGTTAGGGTTGACTGGTCTTTGCTTAGGTTCCCACCCAAGAGAGCCAACGAGTTCCCACCTTTTTCGTTTTCCCACGAGTGGAAACTGAGGACCGCCTCGCGCAAGGCCTGAGGGCCTTTCCCTCCCCCCACCCCCAGCTCAGCCGGAGGTTTCAACAGCCGGAGGCTTCAACAGCCGGAGGCGTCCCAGGCCCCTCTAACACGACTCTAGAGCTCAAGGCCTCAGGAAAGCTCGCGACTTCGACCTCACTCCCAGAGAAACTACAGGAAGAGGGAGTTGCGGGGGAAGGAGCGCGGGGCGGCCGGGCTCCCTCGCTTGGTCCCTCACCTGGTCAATTTTGATGGCCTGGGATTTGTCGGATAGGACTTTTTCCTTCAGTTGCTCCAACTTTCCGTTATAGGCCAGGTTGCAGACCTCAACGTTCGACACGAAGCCCTCCATCTCTTCTGCTTCGTGAGCTCCCACTTCGGCTCCGCCCCCTCTAGAGACCAATGAAAGAACTGCTAAGGCGGGACCTTAACCACTTAAACCTCTCTACTCTTTTCCCATCTCCAGAGCCCAATCGTCTCCCTCCCTCCCCTCCCCCACTCTTGCTTTATCACAATATTCTTCTGGGAGTTGTAGTTCTAGGTAGACTCCGGACGGGGGAACCTACTCTTTCAATACTCTGCCTCAGGGTGTTGGGCTACGAGTCCCAGAGTACCTCGCGGTGCGCAGTCTCAGTGCAGTCTGCGGAATGCACCAACGATGACAGCTGGAGAATGGAGTGGAGGCCTTGGAGCGGCGCCAGAGGCGATGGATGGGTTGGCGAGCGAGCTCAGGCTTCTGGGGACACACCCCGAAGCCCAGGAGAGAAGCGGGGTGAGTGGTACCCGAAGATTGAATGAGGGGCTCAAGGAGGCATCCCCGGCTGGGCTGGGAGCTTGGTTGGCCGGCCAGCCGGCCAGGTCTCCCTATCTAGAGGGACGGGCTCCCTGCCCAGGAGATGTTGGGGGGAGGGCTACTTCGGGACGTTGTCTGAGTTAGGACAACCCGAAATAGCGCTTTCTGGGGCGGATCCTGGGGGTCTGGCCTCTACCGAAGCACTGACAGAGGCCCCGCTGTGACGTCACGCTGAGGCCGCGTCGCTAGGGACTTGTGCCTGCCCCGCCCCAACGCGGTGATGTCACATTATGGTCTCGGTAAACGTTGTGGGGAGCAAGGTACCATGGCAACCGCAGTCGGAGTTCATAGATTGAGAGGCCAACCTCATGTTTTTATTGATGGGAAACTGAGGCACTGAGGGTAAGGGAGGGAAAGTGACCTATCTCAAGTTACACTCAGAGAGGGATCTCTGAGAGGAATCTCTGAGGCCAGCTAGATCCACCCCCATTATTTTACAAAGGAGACCCAGGGAGGGGAAGTTGAGTGACCCATGGTCATCCATGGGACTACTGATCTAAAGCTGGAAGGGACCTCAGTCCATTGCATACAGTCCCCTTATTTTACACAGGAGGAAACTGAGCCTCATAGAGGGGAAGTGACTTATGCAGTGTCACCCAAAAGAACAAAGATTTAGAGTTGAAAGTCATTGTCTAATCCCCTGCTTTTACAGAGAAGGAAAATGAGGCCCAAGAAGGTGAGGAGGCTTGCCCTAGGTTGCATAAATACTCAGGTCTTTCAAATCCAGCACACTTCATCCCCAGAACTTCTTCTATGGACTGCCCTCTCCATGACTCCATCAGGAGTTGCCTGCCTTAGTCTCCCACTACATCTGGGCCTCGTTCCAGCTATACTTCATTCCCTGGACATCTTCCCAGTCTCCATGCCTCCCTCCCACCCTTTCCAGTTCTAGAACCATAATAAATCAAATTGCTCCTGGAATGGAGGTGTCAGTTTATTCTCCAGTGGCACCATTCGTCCTCCCCATAGCTTTTCAAACCAACAGATCCCTTCCTGATCACCACTCCTATATGTTGTCTGTTTGAAATGTAAGTTCCTTGAAGTATGGGACTCCCTTGAGCGGGCTAAATAAACCAACTCAATCTGCAGCTTCATAAGAGAGTAGATTTAAAGTTTGAAGGGACTTCTGAGTCCAATCCCATCATTTTACAGATGTGACATTTTAAAAACTCAAGAGATATAATTTTTTAATAAAAGACCAGTGGCACTCTAGATGGCAAACCTGGCTTATATGCATTGGAAGAGAGGTGTTTCTGAAGCTGGCAATCAATTCCAATTGGTTAAGGATGAGAGAATGAATACTATAATGATGGGCTGAGTGATGTCATATCAAAGAGAGACTATCTCTATACCCAGAGCACCCCCAGCCTTGGGAAATCTACTCAAAAAATTTATCCTCATCCAAACCTGAGTAGAGCACAAATGGTTTCACTATCTGGATGGAGTCTGAACAAAATTATGACGAAAGTTAATCCAGTCTCATTATCAGCAGTGTCTTCCAGAGAATGAAGTTTTACAAATGATAACTTTAGAAATAGGGCAGATTTCTGGATCTCCCCAAATCATTGGTTATTAACAGTCATTTCTTCATAAATGAAAAAAAATGAGAGTTAGGGTCAGAGGAAGTGATTTTCCCCAAATAGCAGAAGCAGCTTTTAAATTCAGGTACTTCTGATTCCAAATTCCCTACTCTTTTGACCAAACCACACTGCTTTTATACTAATTTTAGAGAGTTGCTTGGGGACATTTAGAGGTTAAATGATTTTCCCAGAGTCACATATCCTTTGTGGGAACCTGGTTCTCTCCTAAACCATACTACTATGAGCTTTGAGAGTGATAAAGGTTTCCTTGTGTTTAGAAGGCTTGTTGAAATTAATGATTTATAATCCTTGCATTAAGTCAATCTTGTGACTTACCATATTTTCCAAAGCTTATTGGAGATAGCAGAACTAGAGAGTTTTCCAAAGAATAGATCTGGTTCTTGGCTGCCCTACAGCACACTCACATGCTTCCCCTCTTCACCCCATTCTCTGCCCCCCTCCCCCCGCCTAGCAAACCACATTTTAGACTACTTCAAAACTTTTCTAAGTATATGCAAGGTCACGAGGGAGAAAAAAACTTAGCAGCTAGACAGGATCAATAAAGGCCCTACATAGGAAGTAGAAGGCATTTGAGTTCTACCTTGAAAGAAACTAGGGATTCTGTGAGGTAGAAGTGAAGAAGGAGTGCCTTTCATTTCTGAGAACAGTCTGGGCAAAGATAATGGGATGGGAGATGGAATGGCCTTTGTGAGGAATAGCAAGAACGCCATTTTGCCTGGAAAGGAGAGTGAGTGAAGGGTGTATAGTTTGTACAATAACCCTAGAACTAGGGCTAGACTGATAGATTTGCCTAGAGTTCACCTAAGGAACAGGGCATAGCTTGATAATACTATAATAGGGTCTCAGGGCATATTCCATCTTCACAAGTTATCAGTTGGGCTTTGAGCTGATAATAAGGAACAGCTGGAAAAACACCCAAAGTAAAAAGCCCTATAGACTAAAAAGCTTATTTTAGCTCGCTCCATTGATGGGCAGTATATTTTATTATAGCACATTAATTCCATCTGAAATGTTGGGCTGTCTAAATTCTAAATCTTTTAAGCAAAAATTTTCCTACAGCATGTGTGTGAGAAATGATTATTAATAACCAGTGATTTGGGGAGATCCAGATTTTCCCCCTTTTCTTTTATCCTCATTTCAAGATCTCAGTTTCTGAAGGTTGAGCTAACCTCTAGCTCTAGATCCCACTCAGGTGAGGGAAACCATTGTACTCTACTGAGGTTTAGGTGGGGATAAAATTCTTTGAATAGATTGCCCAAGGCTGGGGGTAACTTAGAATTAAATGATGTAATCAAGGTTCAGGTCCAGTTCCTCCTTGTAATATCTGTTCTTTTGCTACCCTCAGGAACCCTTTTCTTCCAGTGATCATGTAGACCATGAGCCCTTGCCATGACCATCTTTGGTCTAAGAGAGAAATGGCCAAAAGACCGTTCTTTTGGCATTATTAGTAAAATGATGAAATACCCCAGAAATTATGTCTTTAAAACCTTTTAAACCTCACATGTGTCACTTGGAAAATGCCAGTCCATCAGAAAAAGAATGGATGCTAGGCATTGTCCCAAGCCCTGAGGATGCAAAAAAAAAAAAAAAAAAAAAAGCCAAAAGATAGTGCCTGCCCTCAAGGAGCTTACAATCTGCTGGGGGAGACAGCATGCAAACAAATATATAAAAAGCAGGCTGTGTACAGGATAGATAGAAAATAATCCACAGAGATGGGGCATTGGAATTAAGAAGGGTTGGGCTTGGCTTGGCTTCCTGTAAAAGATGGAATTTTAATTGGGACTTAAAGAAAACCAGGGAGGGTGAGTAGACAGAGATAAGGAAGAAGTGCATCCCAAGCATGAGGAAACAGCTCGAGAGAATGTCCAGAACTTAGAGATGGAGGCCAATGTTGTTGGCTCGAATAGTAGATGGTAAGGACTAAGGTGTAAGAAGACTGGAAAGGTAGGAAGTGTCTAGGACTTTGAATGCCAAACAGAGCATTTTTATGATTCCCAGAGCCAGTGACCTGCAGGTTAGGAAAATCTGGAGGATAGACTAGAGTGCAAGACACTTGAGGTAGACAGACCCACCCACTGGCTATATTTACCCCCAAAGCCAGAAGTAAATCCTTAGGACTTTAGCTTGGACTGTCTCTCTTTCTCTGACCTTTGCTTGCTCATAGTCATCTTTATTATTTTTATCTGCAGCTTGGAGCCTCAGGCATAATTAGCTTTCAGCAAGCTGAGTGCCTTCTGTGACTGATGGAAACTGTATGTGAACATAAGCCTAGGTATTAGGGGCCTTGTGATCTTTGCCCTGCCTTAGGTTTGTTTTCCAGCACTCTTGGTAATTCTTTTTCACTTGCTGTTTTCTAATGCTTAATAAATAGTATGTCTTAACCTTCCTGCCCTCCATACAATTTCCATTGCCTTATTTTTTCATTCATTTATTTATTTTGAGATTGGGTCTCCTTCCCTTTACCCAACTTTTAAGTCTAAAAAGGCAGCATTGATCTGCTTCATTTCCTGTTTGGACCAGTTCACCCTTCCTTAGGTAGCTTTGTGGACTCAAAGTTGGGAGAGGGAAGGGAGAGAAGGTTCCACTACACTAGTACTTGATTGGATCCCCAATCAGTTTTAGCCATCCTGCAGCTCAGAACTCCAGAGCTCCAGTGATTAGGGAACCTCAACTTTTCAAGCATCAGTAGGGATGTATGCTCCCACAATATGTCCATCCTTTGGTGAAAATAGGAAGGACATAGCACAATATCTTATCCTTAATCACATGCAGTCACTTAGCTGTGTGTAAGGTCAACTAACAAGAGTCAAAAATTACCCAAAATAAAAACTTTTCTATGACCATCACTGAATATTTTATTTAAATTTTTTTTTGTTATAGTATTGACTTGAAGATAATCAACAAACATTTCTGTAGACATGGAAGAACAGAAAAAGAATTGTACATGAAACCACGAATCTGCATTACATAATGCTTGAATTTTTAAAAAATATGCAATAAAGTCAAAAGTTCCAAAGTTGCCCTTATTTGTGTCCCCTCTAGTCAGGTCAACAACCTCCAAAGGCAAAACTTTTCCTGTATATACTACAACACATGTGTCATTTGGGAAATGCCAATCAATAAATATTATAATACAATATAAATAAATAAATATGAAATAAGTGTTTACTATGTTCTGGGAACTGTGCTAAGGGCTACAGATTTGAAAAAAGGAAACAAATATGTCTCTTCAACACTCTTCTGTTTTCTCTTTATTGAAAAAAATGTTACAATGTCCTTTTTTTTTTTCTTTTCACTTTGTACTTATTACTATTGGCAGTTCTTTTCTATTTTAAGTCCCCCCCCCACCTCCATTATAAAATCACCACCACCACCCCCTCCTTTGTAACAATTATAGGGAAGCAAAACAAATCCACACATTGGCCATGTTCAGAAATGTATCTATCTAAGGCTAATCCCTCTCCCACTTTTAGGTGGGAGAGGTGGATCGGATGCTTCATCAGCCCAAGAGAATTTTGATTGGTCATTACATTGCCTTTCAGAGTTCCCTATTAGTGTCCTTTCTCCCTCTTTGATCTCTTGAGTTATGAGCTTAGTAGTGATTTTGCTAGATCAGAGTGTCAATTTAGTGACTTTTGAAGCACGGTTGCAAATTGCTTTCCAAATGGCTAGACCAATTCACAACTCTGCCAACAATGTATGTGTGTGCCTATTTCCCCATAATCCCCCCCCCAAATTTGGTGTTTTTTGCTATATTTGCTAATCTAATGGGAGTGAGGTAGTATTTCTTAGCTATTTTAATTTACTTTTCTAAGAATTGTGACTTGAGGTATCTTTAAACATATAGTTGTTAGCTTGGACTTAATCATTTGCAAGCAACTTATTCATATTTAACCATTTTTTTCAATTGGAGAATGGCTATTGGTGTT
The DNA here is from genome assembly GCF_016432865.1 of Antechinus flavipes. Taxonomy (NCBI): domain Eukaryota; kingdom Metazoa; phylum Chordata; class Mammalia; order Dasyuromorphia; family Dasyuridae; genus Antechinus; species Antechinus flavipes. Next base: position 31,870,659 of record NC_067404.1, on the reverse strand, counting down.
ATAAATTTGTATTAGTTTTTATACAGCTTGGAAATGAGATCTTTATGGGGAAATTTAGACAAATGAATTTCTGTAGCTACATGCCTTATTCATTGATGTGTTTTTGTTGTTGTTGATGCAGTGTTTAGATATGTAAAATTTCCCTTACTGTCTCCTTGTAATTTTCTTTGAGTGCATTATTTATTGTTACTATGCTTTGCTCTTTGACCCACAAATTCTTTGTTTAAATTAGTTTTCTATCAATTTAAAAGCCTTATTGCCTAGGAATTTTAATGAATTCTAGTGGCTAGTATATGTTTTGTATTTCTGCTGTTCTGCATTGGTTTGAGGTTTTTATACCCTAGTCCATGATCAGTTTTTGCAAAGTTTCCATGTTTCATGTTTTCCTAAGAAATAGGAATACTCCTTTCAGTTCAAGTTCTGTAATTGTTGTAGATTTACTATTACACATTTCTGAAATTCTATTCAGGTCTTTTACTACTTTTGTCTTGTTGTTGTTGTTTTTAGGTATGTACCTAGGTACAAAAAGGCTTCATAGCTTTGCTGCTTATTTCCATTATAATTTAACTTTTTTCCCCAAGTATTTAGACACTATATGCACCATTGCATTTATATTAAGTTCTGGCATCATTCAGTTGTTTATGTTGCCTTTCAGAATAATGTCATTTTCCCTTTTTTTTTTTTTTTTTAACATTTTTAATCTTGTCTATTTTTACATTTGCCTTGTCTAAGATCATGATTTTCTGAGACATAAAATTTCATGGTTGGGCTATGCTCTCCTTTTCTTCTCTGCTCTCCTTTTCTGTTTTGTGGATTAATTTGTCCCATTCATAGTCATGGTTATGATTGTTAATTTTGCATTTGTCTGGGATATACAAAAAGGTTGAGAGACATATTGTTTGGGTAATTAATCACTTTATTAATAATGTTAGAATAGCATTAATAAAAGGATGGTCATTTGATTGTTTCTTTTAAACAAAATTAAATCATGGACACCACACAACTCTTTATGTGCCCTTGGAAGAATGGGTGGAAATCAATTCTTATTTGTTAACAAGTAATGAGAAGATGAATATTATAACAAAAGATGGATTTAGTCTTCCTCCTCCTCCTTCTCCTCCTCCTCCTTCTCTTCCTTCTCCTCCTCCTCCTCCTCCTCCTCCTCCTCCTCCTCCTCCTCCTCTTCTTCTTCTTCTTCTTCTTCTTCTTCTTCTTCTTCTTCTTCTTCTTCTTCTTCTTCTATTTTATTTTCTCCAGTTACATATAAAGATAATTTTCAATATTTATATAAGATTTTGTGTTCCAAATTTTTCTCCCTCCTCTCCCCATGATTGCAATCTGTTATAGATTATACATGTACCATCATGTTAAACATTTTCACATTAGTTGTATTGTGAAAGAAGAGTCAGCAAAAGGGGGGAAAAACATGAAAAAAGTATGCTTCAATTTGTATTTATTCTCCATAGTTCTTTTCTCTAGATGTGGATTGCATTTTCCATCATGAGTCTTTTGAAATTGTCTTGGATCATTGTATTTCTGAGAAGAGCTAAGTCTATCACAGTTGATCATAGCATAATGTTACTGTTACTATGTACAGTGTTCTCCTAGTTCTGCTCATCATGCACATCATTTCATGTTAGTCTTTCCAGGCTTTTCTGAAATCAGCCTGCTCATCACTTCTTATGGAACAATAATATTCCATTACATTCATATACCATTACTTATTCAGCTCACTTCACTCAGCATTAGTTCATGTAAATCCGGGATTTTTCTGAAATCAGCCTACTCGTCATTTTTACACTATAATAGTATTCCCATGACATGCATATGCTCAACTTATTCAGCCATTCCCCACTTAATGAATATTCTCTCAATTTTCAATTCTTTGCCACCACAAAAAAAAGCTGCTACAAATATTTTTGGACGTGGGGGTCCTTTTCCCTTTTTTATGATCTCTTTGAGATACGACCTAATTGTGGTACTGCTGGATCAAAGGGTATGCACAGTATGTCCTTTGGGCATAGTTCCAAATTGCTCTTCAGAATAGTTGGATCAGTTCAAATCTCCTAGATGGATCTCATCTAATGAGAATCTGAGGGCTGACTTTGATCAAGTCATTTACTTCCAAATCACCTTCAGCTTCAAAGAATTTATCCCCATCTTAACCTGAATAGAACACTATGAGCTTCCCCCTAAGAGCAGAACCTCCAGGACACTGAGGGGAAAGTCAATCTAATTTCATTATCTTATTTCATTATGTCCTTCAGATGCTAGTTTGGCTTAGAGAATAAGATTTCACAGAGGGAATAAATTCTCAATATTAACGATTTTTAAAAAAATAATTTCTCTCTGCCTTCATCCAATTCATATTGTAGTTCTCTTTGTTCTCAAAAAGCAAGAAAAGTGTAATCAGTGCTAGGGATCTAGAATTTATTATTAATATATACCAAAGAAAACAATAAATTTGTTTAATTTATTTTTTTGTTTATTCATTTCGAAATATACCAGAGTTATTCCTTATAACAATAACAAAGTAAGGGGAAAAAAGCAGTTCAGCAAAACAAACCAATGCATCTACTGAATCTGACAGGATGTGTAGTCAACAACACTCATAGTTCCTCACTTCTGCAAAGAAGAATTGTTTTTAAAAAATTCCTAAACTTAACACCAAATGAGATGATCATTTCTTTATCTAAAGCTAAAGAGAAAAGGGAGACTGTCCATGAAAAGGGGACTGAATCTGTATTATGAACACCTTAAATTTTTTCTTTAAGTATGTAATACTTTAAATATATTATCTTCAAAATTGCCCTACTTTCTGTTTGTAAATCACCTTCATTCTGTTCTGTTCGTTTTCTTCCTGGAAAAAAAATTATTCTAAACCTAAACATAGAAAAAACAAAACAAAACAAAAAACATTTCACAATGCAACACAAAAAGAGGATTCTATAGGAAACTATGATTTTTCATTTCATACTGCTTGCTTTAAAAACATAATACATTTTACATGTTATTCTTTAAAATAATTTTATTTGTCTTTGCTTCTTTCTGAATTTCTGTTCTTTTTTATCTGTGCATATTAACTATTATAATGTTCCTTTTTTTTTTTTTTTTTTTTTTTTTTTTTGGTGTCACTGTTGCTAGCCCATCTTACCCAAATAAAAAGTGGGATGGGGGAAATTTCCTCACAGTAACTAAGCATAATCAAGCAAAATTAATCCTATGGGCTATGTCCAATTTTTTTTTTCTCTTCCAGCACTATGTCCATCACCTCCCTGTAGGGTACCATGTTGTCCTGTGAGACATGGTTGGTATGACTTTCTACTCTCATCCCATATCTCTCCTGCCTTTTGTGACTAAACTCCTTAACTTTCTATAATATTGCTCATGGCCTCATTATTCAACCAAAAATGTCCTCTCCAAAGTTAAATTAATGATCTCTTAATTGCCAAATGCAATGGTCTTTTCTCAGTCTTCCTTCTTGAGCTCTCTGGCACTGTCAATCACCATCTTCTCCATAATATTCTTTTTTTTCTCTAGGATTTCAGGACACTACTCTCTCTTCATAGACGTTCTATACCACTCCTCAGTATTCTGTTCTGGACCTTCGTCCAGGATATTCCCACTAACCAAGGAAATCCTTACATGGCACTCTCCTGGACTCTTTTTTCTTCTCTCTCTATACTACACTTGATGAGATTATCAATTCCTGTGGATTGAATTACCATCTCCATCCTGATGATTCTCAGATCTACCTATCCTACTCTAACTTTTCTGCTGATCTCCAGTCTTTCATTCAACATCTCAAACTAGATATCTCGTGTCTTAAATTCAACATGTTTAAAACTGAGGGGTAGCTAGTTAGTGTTGCACTGGATGGAGGTTGGAGTCAGGAAGACTCATCTTGTTCAAATCTGGCCTCAGACATTGCTAGCTGTATAATTCTGAACAAGTCATTTAGTCCTGTTTGCCTCAGTTTCCTCATCTGTAAAATGAGCTAGAAAGGAGAATATCAAACCACTCCTAGTTTCCTTATAAAAACAAACAAATCCAAATAGGATCACAAAAAGTTGGATGAAACAACTTGCCAACAAAATCAAAACTTAATTCATTATCTTTTCCTCCTAAAACTCCTCCCTTCCAAACTTCCCTATTCTTATTGAGAACAACATCATCAAGCCCTCTCCCCCCACCGGTTCCCAGCCTCTTTGGAATCCTCAACTTTTCACTGTTTCCCCCCTATTTCCAATCTGTTGCCAAGATCTACCCATTTCATCTTGGCAGCATCTCAAATCTACTCACTTCTTTCCTCTGACACAGCCATCACTCTGGTGCAGTTTTATCACCTGGTGCCTGGACTATTGCAGTAACTTGTGGATAGGCCTGTCTGCTTCAGATCTCTCCTCACTTCACTCTTTTTGTTCAGCCATGAAAGTGATTTTCCTATAGCACAGGCCTGACCATGTCTCACGCACATACACACACACACTCTCTCTCTCTCTCTCTCTCTCTCTCTCTCTCTCTCTCTCTCTCTCTCTCTCTCTCTCTCTTTCTCTCTCTCTTTGAATAAACTCCAATAGCTTCCTGTTATTTGATCAAATACAAAACCCTCTGGTGTTCAAAGCCATCTGTGATTCTCCCTTATATTTCCAGTTTTCTTCCAGAAATATCTGTCCTTTCCCTCATGTACTCTTCAATCCAGGAACACAGGTCTTTTTACCATTCGTTGGCAGGACATTTCATTTCCCACTTGTAAATTTTCCTCAAATTGTTCCCCATGCCTGGAATATTCTCCTTCCTCATTTCTACCTCTGGCTTTCCCCCAAATCCCAGATAAAACTCCATCTTCTGCAATAAACTTTTTCTGATTCTCCTCAGTCCTAGTACCTTTTATATTTATGCTGTATCTATGTTGTTTGTGCATCTTGCTTGCATGTTGTCTCAAGGTTGTGAATTCCTTAAGGTTAAGAATTGTCTTGTTGCCTTTTTTTTGGATCCTTTGTGCTTAACAGGAGGTACTTAATGAATGTTTTTATTTTTTTTTTTATTTTTTTTTATTTGTTTGTTTTTTTGCTGAGGCAACTGAGGTTAAGTGAGTTGCCCAGGATCACATAGCTAGGAAGTGTTAAGTGTCTGAGATCACATTTGAACTCAGGTCCTCCTGACTTCAGGGCTGGTGCTCTATCCACTGTGCCATCTAGCTGCCCTTACTTAATAAATGTTTATTGACTTATTGACCAGCTTTACTTTCCCTGCCAATTTTGTTAACCCTATCATTACCATCATTTTCCTCCCCTATTTCCATTCCCTAAATTGAAGAAAAGAAAAATAAAGATCTTGTATAAAATGTGAATAAATAAATAAATAAACCCTTATATTCTCAGTATCCTAAAATGATATCTCATTCTATACCTTAGAGTTTATCATCTCTGTCAGGTAGTATGTTTCATTGCTGGACCTATGGAATCATAATTGGTCGTTACATCGATCGGACTTCTTTATTAGTCTTTAATGTTTTTGTTATGATGTGTTTTTTACATAAAGGTTCTCCTAGTTCCATTCCCCTTGCTTTGTATTACTGTTATGTAGCAATTTTTCTGAAATTACCCTTTCATAATTTCTTACAGTGCAACCATATTCCATTACATTTATATACTGTAATATGTTTATCCATCCCCCAATTAATGGATACCTCTTTGATGTCCAGCTCTTTGCTGCTAAAATATTTTTATATATCTAAATTCTTTTCCTCTTTATTTTTGTACGGTATAGGATTAATAATGGTATTGCTGGGCCAAAGGGTATGGATAGTTTAGTGACTCTGGGCTTCATTCTAAATTGCTTATCAGAATGGCTGGAAATAGTTGGAGGTATCACCGACAGTCTATTGGAGTGCTCAACCTATGGCCCTTCCAACATTTGTCATTTTCTGTTGTCTTCTTCGCCAATTTGATGGGTGTATGGTAGGACCTTAGACTTGTTTTAATTTGCATCTCCACTGATTTGAAGCAGTTTTCACATATGGTTCTTGATAGCTTCAATTTATTCCTTTGAAAACTGCCTATTTAGAGCAGAACCAGGAGATTATTGTATACAGCAACAGCAAGATTATAGGATGATCAGTTCTGATGGACATGGCTCTTCTCAACAATGAGATGATTCTGGCCAGTTACAATGATCCTTTGATGAAGAGAGCCATCTGCACCCAGAGAGAGGACTATGGAGACTGAGTGAGGATCACAACATATCATTTTCACTCTTTTTGTTATGTTTTGCTTGAATTTTATTTTCTTTCTCATTTTTTTTCCTTTTTGATCTGATTTTTCTTGTGTAGCAAGATAATTGTATAAATATGTATGCCTATATTGGACTTACATATATATTTTACTTTGTTTAACATATATTGGATTACTTGCCATCTAGGGGAAAGAATGGGGGGAAGGGGAGAAAAATTGGAACACAAGATTTTTTAAGGGTCAATGTTGAAAAATTATCCTTGCATATGTTTTGAAAAGAAAAAGCTTCAATAAAGAAAAGAAAAGAAAACTGCCTATTTATATCATTAAATGGATATTTGGAAATATTGGGGAATAGCTCTTATTCTTAGTTTTCTGAATCAATTCTTCATATACCTTGTCAGAGGAATATACTACAAAACTTTCTCCCAGTTACTCGTTTCCTTTCTGATTTTTGACCTGCATTCATTTTGCTTGTACAAAACCTTTTCAATGATATGTAATTGAAATTGTTGGATTCTGAACCTAGATCTCTACCTTCCGGTCTTACTTTGGAGCTAGGGCCAGGCTCTGCCTCTCCCTAACTCTCAAGTAAAATGATTAGGCCTTATGTGACCTTGACCCAGCAGCCCTAGCTTGCTGCTGTGGGCTTCCATTCCCTTTGGTGGGCAGCATGTCTGTGCTCAGCATGCTGGGAGCTTTCCTACAATTCAGTGTCCCTGATTAGGCCATTGGGTGAATCCTAAGGTTGAGAGTGGTACTCTGTGTGTGGTGCTCTTGCTGGTTTCTAGTCTGTTCTACCTATTAACCTGCCAATGTTGCTGGCAAGACTTCTCTTCCAGTGTCCACAGCTTCTGTGTGTGTATATAGTTCGTGTCTTTCTGGAATGGACAAAGGAATTTAGAGAAGCTTATTTCTGGATTTCTTGGTCATTTTTCAGTCTGAGGCTCCTTTTGTTTAGGTTATTACAGTACTAAGAGTTGGAGAGTATAGCTTTGGTTTTCATATTGTTCTCATAATTGGAAGTCTTCCATCACTGACTAGATGGGTGATATGCATCCCACCCCAAATTTTCTTTCTTTGTTGCTGTTTTGACTAGTTTAATGCCAGCACTTTATATGATTAGTTGTCTTGTTTAAAGGTGATGATTAGAAATCAGAAAGCATTTTGAACCTTCAGTGAAATACTCTGGTTACTGTCTTTTCTTGACCTTCCAACAATTGCAATGCTGGCTGTTCCATCCCTGTGGCCTTACACCTGCACTTTTATATTCTGGGTCAGTGGAAAAAGAGGGTTTTTAGGTATGAATTTTCACTTTGCATCCAATTTCTATTCTGTATTTAGAGAGGTTTCTAAAATGGAAAAAGTATATTCTGTCTAATTTAATTTTACTAAAAGAGAAAAAAAAAATGTCAACCAGAATTTATTTTAAAAAATTGTTTCATTGATAGTTTTTGGTTTTATATTTTCAAGTTATAACATTTATATTAATAAAATGTTTTTACATTTTATACTAAAATTTCCCCTATATTTCTCTGCCTTTTCCATTCCACTCGATCAGTAAACATTAAGTGCCTACTCTGTGCCAAGCACTGGGAATACAAAGAAAGGCAGAAAGACCCACTTCTGAGGAGTTGTCAGCTTTAACTGGAGAGGCAACATGTGTAAAAACAAGCTCTAGACAAGATAAATTTGAAAGAAATCAACTAGAAGGAAGGCACTAAAATTAAGGATGGTTGGGAAAAGTTTACTGTAGAAGGTGAGATTTTCTCAGGGACTTGAAGGAAGCTAGGGAAACCAGGAGGTGGAGGTGAGGTGGGAAAACCCCTCAGGTTTTCCCGAAGGAAAAGGAGTCAGAAAAAAAGATTGGAGTTGGGACATCCATTCCATAATTTAGGGGTGGGCCTATTTCAGGCTGTCATTTGGGTTCAGTGTTGGAATGAAAGGAGGCATTTATAAGTCATTGAATAGCAAACAGAAGGTTTACTTACCCTAACACAGCAAAGAGATCTGATTAGGATTTAGCTCCTATAAGTGAGGCCTCCTCACCTCCCTGGAGAAACTTATTTGCTTGGCAGAAAGAGCTAACTTTTTTTTTCATGTAATCAAAAATTATTATTATTATTATAGCTTTTTATTGACAAAATATATGCATGGGTAATTTTTCAACATTGACCCTTGCAAATACTTCTGTTCCAACTTTTCCCGTCCTTCCCTCCACCCCCTCCCCTAGAGGGCAGGCAGTCTCACACATGTTAAACATGTTAAAGTATATGTTAAATACAATATATGTGTACATATTTATACAGTTTTCTTGTTACACAAGAAAAATCGGATTTAGAAAGAAGGTAAAAATAACCTAGGAAAACAAAAATGCAAGCAAACAATAACAGAAAGAGTGTAAATGCTATGTGGTGGTCCACACTCATTTCCCAGTGTTCTTTCACTGGGTGTAGCTGATTTTGTTCATCACTGATTAATTGGAACTGATTTGGATCCTCTCATTGCCAAAGATAGCTACTTCCATCAGAATTGATCCTTATATTATATTGTTGTTGAAGTGTATCTCCTGGTTCTGCTCGTTTCACTCAGCATCAGTTCATGTAAGTCTCTCCAAGCCTCTCTGTATTCATCCTGCTGGTCATTTCTTATAGAACAATAATATTCCATAGCATTCATATACCACAATTTATTCGGCCATTCTCCAATTGACGGGCATCCCTTCATTTATCAGTTTCTTGCCACTATAAAAAGGGCTGCCACAAACATTTTTGCACATACTCCCTTTCCCTTCTTTAAGATCTCTTTGGGATATAAGCCCAGTAGTAACACTGCTGGATCAAATGGTATGTACAGTATAACTTTTTGAGCATAGTTCCATATTGCTCTCCAGAATGGTTGGATCTGTTCACAACTCCACCAACAATGCATCAGTGTCCCAGTTTTCCCACATTCTCTCCGATATTCATCATTATCTTTTCCTGCCATCTTAGCCAATCTGAGAGGTGTATAGTGATATCTCAGAGTTGTGATTTGGAGCACCTTTTCATGTGACTACAAATAGTTTCAATTTCTTCATCTGAAAATTGTCTGTTCATATCCTTTGACCATTTATCAATTGGAGAATGGCTTGATTTCCTATAAATTAAAGTTAATTCTCTATATATTTTTGGAAATGAGGCCTTTATCAGAACCTTTAACTATAAAAATGTCTTCCCAGTTTATTGCTTCTTTTCTGATCTTGTCAGGATTCGTTTTGTTTGTATAGAAGCCTTTTAACTTGATCTAATCAAAATTTTCTATTTTATGATCAATAATGATCTCTAGATCTTCTTTGGCCACGAATTCCTTCCTTCCCCACAGGTCTGACCGGAAACTATCCTATGGTCTTCTAATTTATTTATAATCCATTCTTTATGCCTAAATCATGAACCCGTTTTGATCTTATCTTAGTGTACTGTGTTAAGTGTGGGTCCATGCCTAGTTTCTGCCATACTAATTTCCAATTTTCCTAGGAGTTTTTGTCAAATAGTGAATTCTTATCCCAAAAGTTGGGGTCTTTGGGTTTGTCAAACACTAGATTGCTATAGTTACTGACTATTTTGTCCTGTGAACCTAACCTATTCCACTGACTAGTTGTCTATTTCTTAGCTAATACCAAATGGTTTTGATGACTGCTACTTTATAATATACTTTTAGATTTGGTATACGTAGGTCACCTTCATTTGCTTTTCTCTTCATTAATTTCTTGGAAATTCTTGATCTTTTGTTCTTCCAGATGAATTTTGTTATTTTTTCTAGGTCATTAATATAGTTTCTTGGTAGTCTGATTGGTATAGCACTAAATAGATTAGTTTAGGTATTATTGTCATTTTATTATATTTGCTTGACCTATCCAAGAGCACTTAATATTTTTCCATTTGTTTAGAGCTGACTTTATTTGTGTGAAAAGTGTTTTGTAGTTTTGTTTTCCCTTTGCAGATAGATTCACAAATATTTTATTTTATCAATAGTTATTTTAAATGGAATTTCTCATTGTATCTCTTGCTGTTGGATTTTGTTTGTGATATATAAAAGTGCTGATGACTTATGTGGATTTATTTTGTATCTTGCAACTTTGCTAAAGTTGTGGATTACTTCTAATAGCTTTTTATTAGAATCTCTGGGCTTCTCTAAGTATAGCATCATATCATCTGCAAAGAGTGATAATTTGGTTTCCTCATTACCTACTCTAATTCCTTTAATATCTTTTTCATCTCTTATTGCCAAAGCTAGCATTTCCAAAACAATATTGAATAGTATTAGTGATAGTGGGTAACCTTGTTTCACTCCTGATTTTATTGGGGATGATTCCAGTTTATCACCATTACTTATGATGCTTACTGATGATTTTTGATAGATGCTACTGACTATTTTAAGGAAAAGTTCATTTATTCCTATACTCTGTAGTGTTTTTAATAGGAATAGATGTTGGATTTTATCAAATGCTTTTTCTGCATCTATTGAGATGATCATATGGTTTTTGTTAATTTAGTTATTGATATAATCAATTATGCTAGTAGTTTTCCTAATATTGAGCCAGCTTTGCATTCCTGGTATAAATCCTACTTGGTCATGGTGTATTATCCTGAGAATGATTTTCTGTAATCTTTTTGCCAATATTTTATTTAAGAATTTTGCATCAATATTCATTGGGGAGATTGGTCTATAATTTTCTTTCTCTGTTTTTGTCCTACCCAGTTTAGGTATCAGCACCATGTGTGTGTCATAAAAAGAAGTTGGTAGGACTCCTTCAATCTCTATTTTTTCAAATCGTTTATATAGCATTGGAGTTAATTGTTCTTTAAATGTTTGGTAGAATTCACATGTAAATCCATCTGGTCCTGGGGATTTTTTCTTAGGGAGTTGATTAATAGCTTGTTCTATTTCTTTTTTTAAAATGGGACTATTGGTTAAATTGTCCCTCTGTTAATCTTCCTCTTTTAAAATGGGCAACCTATATTTTTGAAGGTATTCATCCATTTCATTTAAGTTAGCAAATTTATTGGCATAAAGTTGGGCAAAGTAACTCCTAATTATTGCTCTAATTTCCTCTTCATTAGTGGCAAGTTCTCCCTTTTCATTTTTAAGACTAACAATTTGATTTTCCTCTTTCCTTTTTCTAATCAAATTTACTAAGGGTTTATCTGTTTTGTTGTTTTTTTCATAGAATCAACTCTTAGTTTTATTTATTAATTCAATAGTTTTTTAACTTTCAATTTTATTAATCTCTCCTTTTATTTTTAGAATTTCAAGTTTAGTGTTTGAGTGGGGGGTTTTAATTTGTTCTTTTTCTAGCTTTTTTAGTTGCAAGCCTAATTCATTGATTTTCTCTTTCTCTATTTTATGCAAGTAAGCCTCTATAGATATAAAATTTTCCCTTATTACCGCTTTGACTGCATCTCACACATTTTGATATGTCATCTCATTATTGTCATTCTCTTGGGTGAAATTATTCATTGTGTCTATGATTTACTATTCCACTCATTCATTCTTTAGGATGAAATTATTTAGTTTCCAATTACTTTTTGGTCTATTTTCCCCTGGCTTTTTATTGAATGTAATTTTTATTGCATCGTGATCTGAAAAAGATGGATTTCCTATTTCTGCATTTGAATTTGAGGTCTTTATGTCCTGATATATGGTCAATTTTTGTATAGGTTCCATGAATTGCCGAGAAGAAAGTGTACTCCTTTCTGTCTCCATTACATTTTCTCCAAAGAGCTATCATACCTAACTTTTCTAGTGTTCTATTTACCAGAAAGAGGTAACTCTTGACGTCTTCTGACATCTACCAGTACCAAAGGGGTTCTCCCCTCTTGGGTTGCTCTTTGATGCCTCTAGGTCCCAGCTTTTTAAACTGTGGTTTGCAACTGAATATAGGGTCTTATAACTGAATGTGGAGGTCATAAAGTTATGATTTATTATCAGTAAATATTTTATTGTACACCTATTTTATATACCTGTTCACCAGGTCACATAAAAATTTCTCAGGCAAAAAGGTGTTTTGGTTGGAAAAAAGCTTAAGAAAACTTGCTCTAAAGTGACTGGGAAGCTATATGAGCCCAGGCCAAAGTCACCAGGATGCTACATCTTTTTTTTTTTTTTTTTTTAAATTTTATTTTATTTAATAATAACTTTGTATTGACAGAATCCATGCCAGGATAATTTTTACACGACATTATCCCTTGCAATCACTTATGTTTCGTTTTTTCCCCTCCCTCCCTCCTCCCCCCCCCCCCCCAGGATGGCAAGCAGTCCTATATATGTTAAATATGTTGCAGTATACAGGATGCTACATCTTGAGAACATTTGTGACTCTTGTTTTATGTTCAGATCTGAAGAGGTAAAGACCATTCATCCAAGCAGATCAGAACATTCAAAGATTCTGAAACTCTCTGCACCTTGGTAATGGAGTGGGAAGCAGGAGAGAAATGTTTTCCCAGCATTTCAACAAGGTCTTATCAAATACCAATTATGTGCTAGGCACTGTGCTAAGCATTAGAGCTAGACAAAGAACAAAACAATCCCTTATTTGTATTAAAATTTTTTTACACAACAATTAACTTAGTAGGAAAAGTTTGGACACTTAAAGTCTAGTTATTTACTCCAGTATTTCAGCCATTTCTTTGGTTTCTCCCAACTCATACAGATCAGAACCTTTCTATAACTTAGGTTGCTAATCTTTTAAGAGTTCTTTTGACCAAAAATTCATCACTATGGCCTGCCTGGTTCCCTCTAACTACCTCCCCACAACATTTATCCCCAGGTCTCACTTCAAAATCTTTCCACCTTGTTAGATACTGCTTAAGTTTTGCTGGCCTGGTCTCCCACAGTCTAGAGTCTATACCATGCTTCAGTGAGGCATTGGAGCAAGGGTTCTAGTAAAGAAAAACAGAAACTGAAGCACAATTCCTTTTTTCCCCCTAGCTATACAAACAACAAAACTAAAAGTTTTTATTAAGGTGTAAGATAGTATGGCTAGATTGTGATTCCTGTAGGTTAGATTACAGAGCTACTGAGGCAGATCTTTGAACCTTATCGAGTTCCCCAAACTAAGAATATTATATTTCTCCCAAAATATTCTTGTCAAACAATGAAGAGCCCCTGATGTGATGCTAGTTCTGTGCCATTATTAGGAAATAACAGTTTCATGTCTGTTACCCCAGAAAAATGGCTAAATTCAGGGAGGCTCATTCTGCTTTTGGTTCCAGGATAATGACTTGTTTTTTGGTCTGTTCATAGCCATTTATCTAGTAATTGTCTAGTAAGTTCCAGAGGATTTTTGATTTGTCTTGATGGCCTGACCACACCATTAAAATGAAAAAGATTGTTGCGATAATTCCAGGCCTGAGACACAAGGGCAGTATAAGATGGAAACATTTAGTAATTTCCCCAAAATCTTATATTGGATGTTGACAACATGAAATAGAGTGAAATAAGGCTGGAAAAGTAGATTGGAGCCAGATTGTGGAGTCTCATATCCCAACCTAAGGCATTTGTAACTTATTCTAGAAGTCATAAGGAAACCCCTAGAAATTATTGAGTAGGGTGGCAATGTGATCAGACTTCTGCCTTAGGGAGATCATTATGGAAATCTTATGAAAGATGTATTGGAAAAGGGAGGACCAGAGACTAGAAGGCTATGACCATACACTATGTTAGAGTTAAGGAGCGTGGGAATAGGGTGATGAAGTCAACAGCATTTATTCAATGCTTACTATGTGCCAAGGATTGTGCTAAGCTATGGGGATAAAAAGAAAGACAAAACTGTTCCAACTTTCCAGGACCTCATGTTCTAAGTGGGGATAGGACATGTAAACAATATATAACATAGATATTCTCAGAGGAAAAGTACCAGAAGAAGCTCCTGGGAGAAGGAGAAAATAGCAATAGATAACAGCAGTTAGAATCTATATATGGATTAAATGAACCTACAGGGAAGAGAGGTTACTGAGTGATGGAGGTAGAGGGAGAGTCTCTAAGTAGCATTGGGGAGCAAAAGGTATTCTGACTCCCCCATCACTACCAGTGAATGGCATATAAATGCTGCCAGTACTGGAAAGGGTAGCCAGAGATTTCACAAATTCAGGAAAGAGCCAGAACTCGGTGAGAGACAGATGAGGTGTGAAATTAAATGGTTTAAGATGGAGTCGGCATTCCAGAGAGCACAGTGGAAGGAATGGGTAGGTCTGAAATGGGCCATTTAGGGAGGTTGGGTGGAGAGTGATGGGATTATGGGATCATTATGGATGATGATTGATCCAGAAAGTTTCATGAAAATCTAAAGAAGGTGATATCCAGGAGAGAGTAGTCAACAGTGTCAAATGCTACAGTGAGGTTGAGGAGGATGACTAAGAAAAGGCCATCAGAACTGGAAACTGAGACATTAGGTAACTCTGGAGAGGGCATGTTCAGTTGTATGATGAGGCTAAAAGGAAGTCAGATTGAAGAGTTGGCACAAGTATAATTGATAGAAATGATGTAATCAAAAAAAGCTATATAGTTATCCCTTCCAAATGTTAATTGTCCTCATTGGCTCCAGACTGCTTTGTTTTGGGAATTCCTGTTTACATTTTTATAATTTTTTCCTCTTTCTTCTCTTCAGGTCAACTGTCACTTTATCACCAAACTTGCACAACCTTCCCTCCTCTCCCTTCTTATTTCTTTTCTGTTGTGATCTTGGAGACCAGGCCACTGGACTTGGTTTCAGTTATTGTAAACAAAGATCCATATTGGCACAAAGTTGGGGTGGGCCTCTCCTCTTAGGAACTGGTGAGTCTAGTGTTTTGCTTTGGGACTTTTATTTTAGTCATCAGTCATCTGGCTTATTTCCTACTTCCTGACTATCCTGTATAATTGAATTGTTACTTTAGTATGGTAAAGTTCTTGAGGATAAGTATTATATCTTCTACCAATCCAGTGTTCAGGGCATGGTGAACCCAATAAATACTTGATGATCGATTAGCTGAGACCTTAGGCCCTCCAAGCTCCCAAGAGTTACTATCTATCTATCTATCTATCTATCTATCTATCTATCTATCTATGCATGCTTGTTTAGCTTAGTGATTTCAAACTGACTTTTCTCAGTTGTGTTTGAATCTGAAGAGCTAAGTCCTAGGAGTAAGTCCATTTTCACTGAGGAATACTTAGGCTTCCATTCCTGAAACTAACTCACCCTTGATATACCAACCTACTTCCATCACCCAAGTTCATGCCTGGGAGTAGTTTGCTTCCTACTAATATCCCCTTATGGAAACATGTTCCAGATTATTCATGACTCCCATCCCAGGTAACTCAGGGCTAAATGGGTCATATTACTCCTTGACCTCTGAGAATCTAAACTTCAAATTAAGATGGCAGGAATAGAACGCTAAGATTTGAACGCTTGGCTGTTCCAAGTGAGAAATATTTGGCACAACTATTGTTTCTATTGTGGGGGGGGTGAAGGACAGATCCACAGGTAGTAGAATGAGGTATAGTCCTCTGGAAATGTTCTCTTAGGAAGTGAGGAAAGGGGATCTGTGGATAATTGTAGTTACAGCAAGGCCAAATCCACTATTCTAAATTCTACAATTGAAACCTTAATCTAAATGGATATGCCCTGACTAACGATACAGCAAAGGCTGGAAAATCATAACTAGAAGGAACAAGGATTGTATTGTATTCATAGATACACTTAGATACTTGACTTAGAATCAGTAGACTTGGGTTAGAATCTCTAGTCTGATATTTCTTAACAGGAAAACCCTGGACAAAATACCGGGTCACAGAGACTCAGTTTCCTAATCTGTGAAATGGGAACAATAACCATACATGCCCTGGTGACTTCACACAGTGGTTATAAGGAGAACAGCTTGCAGACTTTGGAGTGGCTAAGAGCAATTGTTTTCCATTACTGGTCTGTTCTTAAGGCTGATTATTTCTGGCTTTATGAAGGCCTTACTCTAATATGCACACATAAAAGTGAAAAAAGCAAATGAAAATATTTGCTAGGCTTAGTTCCCTGGCAAAAGACAAGAGCCATAAAACTGAAGCACTCTTTCATTGGAATTCAGGCATATTTACTCTAATGCAAATTTTACTCTGAAAATCTTTGTTACCTGAAGTTCTGTATAAATATAATCATCTTTATGTAAATACAACTAGGCCCCATTTTAGGATTGTCAGATCCTTGATCTAGAAATAGAAGGGACCTTAAGGGTTAATAAGTCAAGTTCTCATTTTCAGAGGAGGAAACTGAGACCCAGAGTAGGAAAGTGACTTTCTCAGGATTACACAGCTAGGAAGTACCCGAGGTAGGATTTGAACCTCAGATCTTGCCAATTTCCAGCACTATTGTGTCAGAAAAAAATTACTTAATTTTTTAAAAAAGCTTCTCAGTTTATACCTAAAAACATTTGTATGATTCCAGCCATTATTCTAAGCAATTAAACCTGCTCAACTTTAAGCTAACATTTTAATCTGTTACTCTATCCAAGTCAAAGCAAGTCTCAACAGAACTCATGCACAAAAGCAGAGATCCAAACACATATATCACTTATTTTTACAAATTAAGCTACTTAAATGCCAGCCTATTCAGGTTTGACTATAAGCACCTAACAAAGTTGAATCTTAATTATTCCACAAGTTCATGTATCATTAAGACCTAAAAGTTATGGTCAGCAAGATATAAATAGAACAAGAAAAGCTCATTATTCGGTAGCCCAACATTTGGTAATTATTAATTTTTGTTCAGGTTCAAAATTTTCCAGTGACTCAATATATATTTTCTATCAGTAGATCAGGAAAGAACCACAAACCAAATTGCAAAGAATTTAATTGGCAGAGAAGAGCAAATCAAATGACAGGGGAAACTTAGCAGTAGAATCCTCCTCAGAATCATAGTTTTAGAGGCAGAAGGGCCCTCTATAACCATGTAGTATTCCAAACTATACTTGAAAGCCCCTGCACATTAATATGCTTCTTTAATGGCTATCTAGCTTCTGTTTGCATATCTTCAGAGGCAGTCTAGCCCACTTCTAGTAGCCTCTAATTGTTCAGTTTTTTTTTTTTATTTTTAAGATATAAAACTTATTTTAATTTAGGTTTTTGTTTTTTTTTTTTCAATTAACAAACATTTTTGTTTCTCCCTCTCACCTCCTAGCTTTGGAAAAATGAAAAAGAATAAAACACTTGTAATAACTTTGTAAAATCAAATGAAACAAATTCCCACATTGGTGTGATTGAATTCATTGTTGCTCCCTCAGGTGATGGATATCATCCAGAGATTCTTCATCACTGGGCCTCTGGAATTGTGGTTAACTATTGCCTTGATCAGAGTTCTGAAGCTTTTCAATTTTGTTCTTTGACTTTATCACATTATTATTGTTGTATAGATTGTTCTGGTTTTTCTCATTTCACTCTCTCATTTCATACAAATAAATGTTCCCAAGTTTATCTGAAACTATCCCTTTGTCACCTCTTAGGAACCAATAGCATTGCTAGAAGTTGTTGTGGTTATCATTGCTGTTATTTTTAAACTGATATCAAGCTTAAATTTGCCTGTGCACTTTTTACCCCTTCTTCCTTACATTGCTCTCTGGGGCCAGAGAACAAGCCTTTGTTCCTTTTCCATGTGATGGTCCTTCAAATCCTTGAACCCAATCTTTCAGGTTCCCTTTTTCTTACTCTCATAACCCTGGAATCAATCTTTTTTTTTCTCTAGGCTAAACATTTCTAGTTCTTCCAACTGGTCCTCATATGACTTGGACTCCATCCTGGTTACTTTCCTCTAGGTTCTCTGTCTTTCCTTAAATTGTTGCATCCCATACTGAGCAAGATACTCCAGAGATAGCCAGAGTGAGAAGACTATTGCCTCCTTTTCTTTTTTCTCTAGATTTGATCCCTTTGGTTCTCATTTGTTTACATAGGTTCAGTTGAACACTCTCACATCTATATAACCGGGGCTTCTTAAACTTTTTCTCCTCACAAGCCCATTTCACCTGAGAAATTTCTACGGGACCCTGGATATATAGGTATAAAAAAATAGGCCTACAAACCCAACATTTATTGATAATAAATCATAATTTCTTGACATCTACATTCAGTTATGAGATCCCATATGGATTTGTGATGCTGGGCTCTAATCTCTCTTTTACCTGCCTGCTAGGCTTTGCCGTGTAGTTGACTCATTAGCATCTCAAATTCAATATATCCAAATGAAACTCCTCCTAAACCTGCCCTTTCCTCCATGTGTCCCTATATTCTTGATGTTATTATCATCTTTTTTGTCACTCAGGTTCCCAAGCCCTTAATCACCCTTGACTCTTTTCTTTTCTTCAGTCTCTATGCTCAATCAGTTGCTCAGACTTGTCAGTTCTACCTGCACAAAATCTCTCCCATCTGTCCCTTTCTCTCTGATCACGCAACCACTTACTACTAGTTCAGGCCTATGTCACATCTCTTACCTAGAAAGAAAAGAGGGTCATCTTAGTATCTAAAAAATGAATATGAATAGGAAGTTAAGAAAGGCTGATCTCCTAACCATGTTCCTGGCTCTTGCATTTCCAAACCATGCTGTCTCATCCTGAACTTCCCTCAGTGCCCGGAGCTTCCTTGCCTTAGAAAATCCTATGACCTCTTTCACCTTCTCAAAATGAGATATAACTTTGTAAAGTCTGCCTCCTTTCCCTATTAGTGGGTTCCTCCTAAACCCTCCATTTTATGGAGGGATCTAGGCCTTCCTTCATTTCTTTTTTAGAGTTCCTCATTTTTTAGTCTTCAAAACCATGACCCCTCTCCAGTGGATATCTTTCTCCTTTTTCCCAATCCCCATCCCCGTTTCTTTGACCTTTCTTCAGCTCTTTTGTGGGCTGAATATAACCCTGAAGCAAACATTTTTTTCTTTATATACTCAGCTTTTAAGTTGTTTGCCAAGTTAAGATAAGAACAACAAAATTATACCCCATGGTCCTCATATCTCCCCTCACCAAACCTCCTACACAATTGCTCTCCAAACTTTTTCTCTTGTACCCCATCAGTAAAAAAATTTTGAGACTGCTCCAATATATTTATTATTTATGAATTATATACATATACAACTGTACTATAAATTATGAATGTTATAAGATACAAAATAGAAAAGAAAAGGGATGAGATAAAGAGGAAATAATTTTTTTGTCCTGGAGTCCAGTCACTGGAGTTTTTGGATGGATAGCATGGTGTGAGCAGTGCAGTAACAGTAATTTCACAGCTGAGTGGAAGATGGGCTGGAATGGGGAGAAACTTGAGGCGGGGAGACTAACCAGCAGCCTATTGCAATAGGCCAAATGTTCAGCTATAAGGCTCTGCTCTAGGTGAGTGGCAGTGTTACAGGAGAAACAGGGACATACTGGAAAGAAGTCTTGGAGGTAAAAAGACAAGGTCTGGGAACTGATTAGGTATGAGGGATAAAAGCAGAGGATTCTGAGGCTCCTTATCTAGTGGGGGAGGAAGGGGGAGGGAAAGGAGAGGAGAGAGAGATTTCAAAGAGAATAGGATTAAGTCTGGGGAAAATACTGTACAGAGATGTTGTTATTACTAATGTTCTCTTGGTATATTCAGTGGAGTTTAAATAAGAACACAGTTCAGAGACAAATGATTATGTTACTCTTGTTCTTTTATGTTTAATGTTCAGATTGTGCAGTTGGATAAATAATGTGGTTGTTGTCATTTTTATTATTGATCTTGTTGTTATTGCTGTTTTACCTGATTTCTTAGCCAGAGAAGCCCTAGTTTCTTGCTACCCTTGTGATGCCTGTTGTGACCCAGCCTCATCTCTTCTGAGGGAAAAAGGCAGAAATGGCGTTCTTTTTCAATGGTAAACTGCCCTGATTGGGGAGTCTGTCATGGAAGGGTTGACTACTGTAACTGAAGGTGATCTAGGGTACAAGGGGAAGAAATACTGGTATGTGGGGAGAAGGGGAGGAATCTTCCCAGTGGTCAAAGGTACTAGTGCTCTGGAGGTCTGGGGAAAAGTTTAAGTTAGAGCTAAGTTTCACAACTGGTTATTAGCGGGAGCATGGGAATCCACCTTCTCAGACTTTTTTTTTTGGTCATGCACTCCTTGGGATCCAGCTATGGGCTCCATATCTCCTATGGAGATACCCTCCCTTATTCTGGAGACCATTGTTCTAATACAGTTGCCTAGTGAGTATTCCTAAAGTACAGGCCTGATGATGGGACTCCCCTACTCTAAAGCTACTTTCCTAGGATAAAGTACAAACAGTTCAGCCTGGCAATTGTGCTCTCCCCAAAACTGGCTCCAACTTGTCTGTCCAGACTTTTACTAACTCACTAACTTTACTAATTTACTACTTGCTCCACAAAGTCCAAGTCCCATTCTCCCATGTCTGTTTCTTTGCACAGACCATCTTTCAGACCAAGAATACACACCCTCCTCACTGCCACCTTTTAGAATCTAGATTCCTTTAGGATTTGACTGAGGTGCTTCTTCTGAATACTGGAAATTTTTCCTGATTGCCCTCCCCTCCAAATTGTTAAGACTTTTTACCTCCTCAAATTCTTTTGTATTTATATGTCCTGTCCATGTATATCAAGCAAATTTAAGGCCCATCTTGGCATAGGCTGTTTGCTCTTTTTCTTTACCCAACTTCTAAATGAGGCTCTTAAACATGCCAGCTTTCTTATAAGAGTTTGTTGAATGGAATATTATTGTGGGGATTCCTTTTTAGTGACTGATTAGATTAGGAGGCTTCAGAGGGTCATTCTAATGTTAATGTTGTAGGATTCAATAAAAATAAACCCCTCCAAGCCCCACATGTGCAAAAATGTTTGTAGCAGCTCTTTTTGTGAGAGTAAGGAATTGGAAATTGAAAGGGATGCCCATCAATTGAGAATGACTGAACAAGTTATTGTTTATGAAGATAATGGAATATTATTTTATAAGAAATGATGAGCAGGCTGATTTCAGAAAAACTTGGAAAGATTTACATGAACTGATGCTGAGTGAAGTAAGTAGAACCAGGAGACCATTGTACCCAGTAACAGCCAGATTATGTGTAATTAACCATCATAGACTTAGCTCTTCTCAGCAGTGTGGTGATCCAAGACAATTCCAGTAGCCTTCGAATGGAAAATAGCATCTGCATCCAGAGAGAGAACCATGGAGATTGAATGGGCATCAAAGTATAGTATTTTCACTTTTTTTTTTCATGGTTTTTCTCTTTAGTTTGGACTTTTTTTCACAACATGTCTAATATGGAAATATGTTAAAAATGATTGCACATGTATAACCTATATCAGATTGCTTGCTGTCTTGGGGAGGGAGAAAAAAATTGGCATTCAAAATCTTACAAAAATGAATATTGAAAACTATCTTTACATGTAATTAGAAAAATAAAATACTATTAAGTGAAAAAAATACCTCCATGCCAGAATGTTTTTTTTTCCTGGCATTAAAATGTCTTTCTAAAAAGTGACATTAAAATGTGAGCCTTTTGCCACTTTCTTAGGTTAATAGATTCTTTGCCCTTTCCCAAAGTCCTGACTTGATTTAGAACCCACTGCTGATTTGAAGTCAGTGGAAAAACAGGAAATTTAGTTTTTTCCCTGGCAACTTGTCTTTTTAAAAAATTTCTTTAAAAAAATTTTTCCCCAGTCAGATAAAAACTTTTTTTTGTTATACATGTAAATTCATTTTTTACATATTTCATGTTGGAAGAGAAAAATCAGAACAAAGGGGAAAAACCACTAGGAAAAAAAAGGATGAAAATAGTATGTGTTGATCTATATTCAATCTCCATAGTTTTCCCTCTGGATGCTGATGGTGTTTTCCATCCCAAAATTTGTTGGGATTGCCAACAAAGTCATCATAGTTGATCATAGTACAGTCCTGCTGTTGTTGTGCACTGTTGTTTTTCTTATTCTGCTTATTTCACTCAGCACCTGACACTTTTCTTGGGGTAGTATATATACTTCTGTACTGTCCCTCCCCCTGAGCCCTTTCACCCCCAAACAGTTAAATAAAATCATGACTTATAGAGGCCACTGCCTAGGTTTTCAGGTTGCTGATACATAAAGGAAGAACATGAACTTTAACTCTGATGCTTTGGTGCCAACACTGCCCATTGACTCGATGGGTTTTCCCCTTTTTTAGGTTCATCTTCATTTACATTATTGTATTCATTGTATATGTTGTTCTCTTGGTTCTGCTTCCCCATCACGTATCAGAAGTCTTATGTTGCTCTGAATTCTTCATCATCATTTCTTCTCATAGTACCATAATATTCCATTATAGGTAGGCATCACAATTTGCTCATTTATTTTTCTAATCATTGAGAACACATCTTGTTTCAATTTGTTGCAAATAATATTGCTAAGAATAATTTTTGCAGACAAGGGACTTTTTTTTGTTAAATAGTATTTTACTTTTTCCAATTACAGATAAAGATAGCTCAACGTTCACTTTTTAAATAAGATTTTGAATTTCAAATCCAAGGTCTTTTCTTGCTACCATTAACCTTCTTGGAATATAATTCCAATCGTGGGATCCCTGGGACAAAGCATATGAACAATTTAATAAGTTCTTGCATAATTCCAAATCTTCAAAATATATAGATCTTTAAGGACTAATATGTCCTTATTGGCTTTCTGTGAAAGGTTCATTTATATTCTTTGGGAGTGTTGTGATTATATCGATGAAAAAATAATGACAATATTTTTAATTCAAGCTTCTGTTGAATGGCTTGGAGCGAGAATTCCTTTTGTGTATCAGTTGGACTAAATGGTGGCTGAGGTCTCCCATTCTGTGATCAGAGAAAGATTAGTAGATGAATCGGGACCTCTAAAATAGATTAGTGGATGAGCTGGACTCTAAGGGAAAGATGCCAATAATTGAAAATTGGGGCATGGAATGGGAGGGAATCTCTTATAGACTTGGGGATGTTATAATGGAGGTAGGAGAGGGAAGATAGGATAGGAGAACAGAGAAATACAGTTTGACTGGAACATAGAGTACTTGAAATAAGAATAGCAAGCAGACTGGGGAGGGGGCTTTGGTGGTCAAGTTAAGAAAATGGTATTTTATTGGATAAGCAATGGGAAGCCTCTGAAGATTTTTGAATATGGGAATGATGTGATAAGACCTGTGCAGCATTAGGAAGATTACTTTGTCAGTGTGGAAGATGAGGATTGGAGATGGATTCTCTAATTAGGAGTTTATTATCATTGTTATTAAAATAATAATAGCTTTTTAGTGGCATGATAATAACACTTTATATATAACCATCCATTTAAAGAGCTGCTAAATGTTGAAAAAAAAGCAAAAGAGACCCATATCACTTAGCCTTCTAAAGTTATCCTCTTGAACCTAGGATACCAGCTCAATTTAAATATTTTTCCTTTTATTCCCCAGCCAGAAATTATCTTCTTCCTATGAATATCTTATTCATTTGTCTTTGTCTTTACTTATAAGATTGTATTTTTGTGTTTTAGTTTTTTATGCAAATATCTTTTCTCCCCAGATAGGGCTTGGATATTACTCATCTTTGTACCCTACAGAATTTTATGTGTGTTGGGTCCTCAACATCTACCTGCTGCTGTGCCCTTTACTGCCTAATCTTCATTCTCAGAGGGAAGGGAAATAGTGAGAAGGGAGGGAAATGATGAGGGGAGATCTTCCATCGGACCATCTGACTCTTTGCCTTTTATTTTACATAGCATTTTCTCTAGCCTGATCCTCACTCTACTTTGAGAAGAGCAATGGCTTCTTCTCAACGATGAACATTCTCATATCTTAGTCATATCATTTATATTCTAGTAGTTTTGTATACCTGTAATTCATCATCCAAACACCACCACCTCCTGCTGATCCCCCTCCTACAACCTTATTTCTTTATTCCCATCTTCTTCAATTCTTTTACTCCAAGGTTCAACTTCCCCTTCCACTGTCCTTGGGAATACCTGTTCCAGAGATGACAAACTTCCCTTCATTGCTATATCTTTTCCTCTCCCATTCCTTTCTAGCTCTTACTGAAACATGATTCTTTTTTGCTGCAGCCTCCCTGGCCACCCTTTCCAATACTGCCTGTACCTTTTCTGATTCTTAGCTCATTGATCAAAGCAGGGAAGTCTGAACTTCTTGCTCCCCATTACCACTTCAAAGTTCTCCTTCTCTTCTACCACGCAGTAACTTCTTTAATGTTCATGTGATTCATATCTACTACCTGATTAAAAGTGTGGTAGCTGTTGTTTACAAGACTCTAGGTCACTCTCTTTTCTTTCTCAATGCATTGGGTACAGGGTTCACAATCTTTATCTCCTCCTCAACTTCTGCCTTCATACTAGGGGAATTTAACATACACATTGACTCTCCCTCAAGCATGCTAACCATTCCCACGACCTATTCTTTCACTCCACTTCAGCCACACACAAAGATGCTCCTACCCTTGATCTTGCTGTCACCCTCAAAGGTACCACTTCCATGTTCAAGTATTACACAATCCTTTTATCCAACCAAAATCTATTAGCTTTTTCAGTCCCACCTTAATTCCTTAACTCCTACATATACCTTGCTGGACATTGGTGGAGAAAACCATGCAATTGCTGTCATTGGATTCATTACAAATTTGTCTTATATAACATCAACTGGGATATCATTGCTTCTATACCTCCCTTATCAGCTTGTTCTTCCACTTTTCTTTTTTAATTAATTAATTGATTGATTTTTGCTGAGGCCATTGGGGTCAAGTGACTTGCCCAGGGTCATACAGCTAGGAAGTGTTAAGTGTCTGAGCCAGATTTGAACTCAGGTCCTCCTGACTTCAGGACTGGTGCTCTATCCACTGCGCCACCTAACTGCCCCTGTTTTTCCACTTTTCATAGCAGCTCTTCCTTGTCTCATTTTATTTTTTTATGCTGCATTAGTATTTTTATTTTTTAATAATAGCTTATTTTCAAAATATATTCAGATAGTTTTCAGCATGCACCCTTGAAAACCTTGTGTTCCAAGTTTTTTTCCCCCTTCCTTGCCCCCTACCCCATCCCCTAGATGGCAAATAATCCAATACATGTTAAACGTGTGCAATTTTTCTATATCTATTTCCACATTTATCATGCTGCACAAGAAAAATCAGATCAAAAAGAGAAAAAATGAGAAAGAAAAAAAATGCAAGCAAACAGCAACAAAAAAGGTGAAATGCCATGTTGTGATCCATACTCAGTCCCCACAGTCCTCTCTGGGTGCAGATGGCTCTTTCCATCACAAGTCTGTTAGAATTTTGCCTCATATTTTAGAGAAAAAATTGGGTCCATACACCATGAACCCCCCCTCTTCATTATCTCCTGTCATTCGGGTTGCCCTCTGACATTATCTCCTTTACCTCTGTCTCACATGGTGAGGTGGTTTCTTCTTTTCTCCCTACTGGCTTCCCTGAATTCCTTTAAGTCCCAATTAAAATCTCACCTCCCCCCCCCCTTTAGTCATTGGTTCCCCTTCCTCCCATTTGGTTGTGAGTTTCTTGACTGTAGAAATTGTCTTTGGCCTCTTTTTTGTATCCTCAGTGCTTAGCACAATGCTCAGCACAGAGTAGTGACTTAATAAGTGTTTATTGATTGATTGATTCCTCAGTAAATACTTGTTGAATTAGAGATAGTGGACATGCTTGTTTTATCTCTAATCTTAATCAGAAAGGCCTCTAGTTTTTCTTAAGACACTTAATGGTGTTTCTTGCTTTTACCTAGATAAAATTTACCATATTAATGAACAGTCCATGTATTCAGTTAAAAGAAATAGGATGGACCAGATTAAAAAGATGAGGAATGAGTATCTAAGTAGTTATAGAATTTTAGAATTTCCCTTTAACATATGGCCACTAACAGTTGTTATGTCATCATGATGTAATAATGCTCATTCTATAACACCAACCAACCAACCAACCTTGGGAAAGGAGTGAATTAGTCTGAAGGCTCAACCTGATCCATGTATTCCTGGAGATACTGGCTAGGTGAAAAAAGAACTAGAAAATGAGGTCAAAAATTATAGTTCTTTCAGGATTAAATTATTTTATAATTTCTTTTCTTTCTATCAGTTTTTTCCAGGTGTGAAAAGCATGTCAATGTTTTATCAGACTCTCTAGAAGAATTACCTGAAACAGATGAGCCTGTTTGGATCTTGGGGAAACAGTATGATCTTCAAGCAGGTAGGATTCAGTAGTCATCAATGAGAACTGATGGCCCAGGGCTGGCCAGATGCCCCATGTGCTAGTTACAGGGGTCCTGAAATTTTTTAAATAGGGGGCCAGTTCACTGTCCCTCAGACTGTTGGAGGGCCGGACTATAGTAAAAACAAAAACTTTGTTTTGTGGGCCTTTAAATAAAGAAACTTTATAGCCCTGGATGAGGGGGATAATCATCCTCAGCTGCTGCATCTGGTCCGCAGGCCGTACTTTGAGGACTCCTGTGTAGAATAAGCTTCTCCTATTTGGGCTGTCCAAAGAGTTACCTTAGCAAATGTTACTGTAGCTATTGATTTTTGATGCACTGTCTACATGAAGACATGGGGTTCACGGGCTTCCTGGGGTTGTAACCTTGACATTATCTGGACTCGCCACTTTCTCTTCCTGTCATTTGCCAAATCTTACGGTCTCTACACTTACAGCATCATTCTCCTTTGACCCCTTCTTTGTAGTCACCCAGCCACTTTCAGGCTTTCATCACCTCTCACTAGATTATTGCAACAGCTTTCTTTTGGTCTTCCTGCCTCAAATCTCTCCCCATTCCATTCTTCATAGTGCTACCAAAATGAGGTTTCTTTCTCCTCTACTTAATCAACTTCATTGGCTTCCTGGTTGGCTCTATGATCAAATATAAACTCCTCTTTTTAGCTTTTAAAGCTATTCACAACCCAACCCCAACCTGTCTTTTATTTATGTTTCTTTCCCAACCTGTTTTTCTAGGCTTTTTGAATGGTGGGAGCAATCTCTTCTCCCCTAACCCCATCCATGTAGGGCTAATTTTTCCTTAAAGGGCTCTGAAATATTCCTTGAGACTTGGTCGGCTCCTGTGTACAAAGCAGAACTTGAGGGGCTTTTACATACTTGATTGGTGGATTTTTGAATCAGCTTTTGAACCAGCTGAACCAACTCCAGGGGTTCTCAGTGCCCATCTTTGTTGAATATCCTCCTGTGGCCAAGTAAATCTTTTGTTAACTGTCCAGTAACTTACAAAAGCCTAATTTGTTCTAATAAGAACCTGAACTAGGAGGGGACTGAATTGAGTGAGACCTAGCCCATATCAAATGTGCTCATTAAAGCGAGGGATAGGCAATGCAAAATCAGGTATGGTTTTTATCTTTCAGTGATGCTTTTGGTGTTGCCTCAGTAGATAGAGCACCTGACCTGGAGTCAGGAAGATTCATCTTCCAGAGTTCAAATCTGGTCTCAGTTACTTATTAGCTGTGTGACTCTGGGCAAGTCACTTCACCCTATTTATCTCTGTTTTCTCATCTGTATAATGAGCTGGAGAAGGAAATGGCAAACCAGTCCAGTATCTATTAAAAATGACAACATCAAAAACTAAAGAAGTAATTGCTTACTGTGAGGCATTCTCTATTGCTGGAAAATTAGAAAACATTATGCCTTTGACCATTGAACTAGAAGGGAATAATATGTTCTATGTCCTTTACTGTACTTTATAGATGATTGCAAGAAACTATTTTAGTCCTTAAGTTTTGGAGGGGTAGGATGAGGAGAGTCCTTTATGGTTATTTGCTCTTCTCCAAGTTCCATTAAGAGATCTTATCACAATTCAATTTATCTTCAAAACAGCCTGGAGGGACTGAACTTTTGGAATGAAGAAAGAACTTTTCCCATGATTAGAAAAAGACAAAATCAGTAAATCAGTAGAACTAGGTGTCCTCAGCTCTGACTGTTTCTGCATGCTAATGGTCATTCTCGTTTTATTGCTTCAGATGATGTCTTCTGATAAAATTCCTCTATCCCCTCATTTTAAAATTTCTTTTACAATAAATAATTTTTATAATTACATGTAAATAAAGTTTCCAACATTCATTTTTGTAAGATTTTGAGTTCCAAATTTTTTTCTTCCTCCCTCTCCAAGACAACAAGCAATCTGAAATAGGTTATACGTGTATAGTCATTTTTAACATATTTCCATATGGGTCATATTGAGAAAGAAAAATCAGAACAAAAGGGAAAAACCATGAGAAAAAAAACAAAATAAAAGGCAAAAAGAGTATGCTTCAAATCCACAATCAATCTCCATAGTTCTTTTTCTGGATGTAGATGGCATTTTCTATCCAGTCTATCTGAATTGTCTTGGATCATTGTATTGCTGATCTATCATAGTCGATCATCACATGATACTGAACTATGTACATCACACAAATATTGCACAATGATCTCCTGGTTCTGCTCACTTCACTCAGCATCATGTCCTGTAAATCTCCAGGCTTCTCTGAAATCGTCCTGCTGGTCATTTCTTATAGAACAATAATTTTCCATGACTTTCATATACCACAATTTACCCAACCATTCTCCAACTGATGGACATCCATTCAGTTTCCAGTTCCTAGCCACTACAAAGATGGCTGCCACAAACTTTTTTGCACATGTGGGTCCTTTTCCTTTTTTTTATGATATCTTTGGGAAACAGATCAAGTAGTAAGCACTGCCCACAAATGGTTTTGAATGACATTTTAGAATTTCCATGCAGCTGTAGCCCTCAGTTCTGTAATTGTATTTGGACATAATCAGCCATTGAAGGATGTCATGAGAAATCCCAGTAGTGAGAAAATGCAAACAAAGGCTGATCCAGGGAACATTAATATTGTTTAAGAACTCTGATGAAGAAACTGAGTTTTTTGTTTTTTTTTTGTTTTTAATCTGGAATTTGAAAAACCAGACACAATTTTGCCCCATGGATTTTGGGGTGATTTTTTTAGTGCAAGCTTCAGGAGACATTTGAAAAGACAAAATTAAATTCTCCCCAAGAGCTCAATGTCATTTCAGGAATTGGGAACAGGACAAGTAAGCCAACTGCTCTTCACTTAATTAGCTGAAGAGAGGAAGAGGTGCTTTATCAACCTTGAAAGTTTTCACTTTTACCCCTGAACTAATAAAAACTAATAAGGGAAAAGGGAAAAGCTCCCCACAGAAGCAGAGAAGCAGTCATTCAGAGGCTTCTCCTATAGCCAAAATCATATGATTCACCTGGTTGGTAGGCTAGGGAACACTTAAGTGGCTGGTGGTACAGGACAGTTCCTCTTGGGCTATGATAAAAATCGATGACTATGATGAAGATTGATGACTGCGGGAAGGGTCATCGTCTTTGCCGTAGTCCTGATGGTCACCTTTTTACATTAAGAATCTCATTGTGAATGGCAAAATTAGCATCACCCTCCACATGGATCTGATTCTTTACACTAGGTATTTGGGTCTTCCTGACTTCTTCACTTCTTCAGGTAACTCTTAACATTATTGTTTAGTTTTAGTCTGAGTTTTTGTCTTCTACCCGTAGTGCTACCTGATTCACACTAAGGTTAAGGTTGAACAGTAACAGTCCTCAAGTCGCATTTCAGTGGTAGAAGGTGCTCTAGAAGACCTTAAGGACCTTATCACAAGGGATAGAGTATAGTAGCAGCAAAATTTTAACTTCTCTTCTTTCCCCTAGCAGTTAAAGCCAGTTTTTCCTTAAAAGATATTGAGACATTTCTCCAAATTTGGTTGACTCAGAAGAAAGACTAAGGATATAGACTATGACATCACTTCCTGATCATGAAGAACTAGAGTGGCTTGCAGATACTTGGTTGGTTGATCTCAAAGCAAACTTTACTTTTATTAGTGACCCTCTTTAGGATTTTCTTGACAAAGATACTGAAGTAGTTTGCCATTTCCTTCTCCAGCTTGTTTTATAGATGAGGAAACTCAAAGGCAAATAGGGTGAAGTGACTTGCCCAGGGTCACACAACTAGTAAGTCTCTGAGACAGAATTTGAACTCAGAATGATGAGTCTTCCTGCTTGTTCAAGTAATTTAGCTCAAGGGGTCAAATATCCTTCTGCAATGCCTACTGTTGAATGACCTATGACTGTCTCATTTGGTTCCCTTATTGAACCTAAATTTCCAGGAAACTTACCCAAATCGTGTCCTGACTAGATCATTTCCCCTCCTGCATTCTGTGATTCAGAATGGTCTTCTTCCTGTTCTTCACATGTGACACTCCATCTCTTGTCTCTGTGTCTGTGCCCTCTGTGGATGGAATGAACTCAGATCAAGTGAAAAAGTGTTTATTAAGTGTCTCCTTCGTGCCAGGCACTGTGCTAAGTGCCACTAAGCTCTTTATCTTCACCTCTCTTCTCCTCAGGCCCCTCCTCATTTCTACCCTAGCAATCAGTTCCTCCCTGTTTAGTGAGAATCAGATCCAGAATAGAATTTCTCCTTGTTGGTTGCTTCACCTTTTGAAGCATGATAATATCATTAAGGCAAGCCCAGAGAGGGATGGGGAGAGGATGCAAGTGCTCCAGCAAATGTTTGGATAATAGAAGTCCTCCATCACTACTGTATCCTATTTCTGTGCCAACTAAAAGGAGGTTTGGGATTCTCCACAGATAACTCTGGTCTCCTTTCATACTAAAATTTTGACCAAAAGTACATGGGGTAAGGATGGCATAGGAAGGGGAAGATTGGTGGAAGGAATGGGAATCGGTGTTCATTCAGGAAAGAGTTTCCACATAATTGATATTTAGCTGCAATTTTCCCTACCCATCATGGCAGTGCAATTTAATTGGTTCATTAGTTGCCCAGAATTGTTGTGGCAGTATTCATTAGCAGTTATTTCACTCTTACTTTTACTTTTAATTACAGAAAAATCCAAACTGTTGTCTGATATCAGTGCTCGCCTCTGGTTTACATACCGAAGGAAGTTTTCACCAATAGGTAGGTAGTCTGCTGCCTATTATAGTATTGGGACATGGATTCAAGTTCTGACTTTGCCTGCCACTTCCTTAACTGTGTGGGCAAGTAATTGAATTTCTCATCTGTCAAAGGAGGATGATTGCCTTATCGGCTTTACGGTATTGTGTCAAAATATGGGTACTTTAGCATCGGGTCTGGTCAACTTACGAGTAAAATCATCCTGGGTATTGATTTATGCCCACTGTGTTATATTAGGCTGACATTTCCTCTGGTTAGGCATTGTTTTTGCTCCCAGAAATTACATTTTTATTTATTCAAATATGAGAAATCGTTTGCAAAATTGAAATTTTAATTTTTAAATCTGTCCAATTTCTAGGAAGTATAATATCCCTTCCTTTTAAAAAAATCTTCATTTTCATCTGTTCAGATCCATATTCTCAAAATGGCAGTTGGGAAAGAGGGATTTTGCTGCCTTACTCTGCTTCCCTATGGTCACTGGGAGTCATTCTTCAAAGTCTTCCTAAGTCCATCGCTGTAGCCAGTTGCCTCATCTCCCCTCCATGTCTCTCCATGTCAGAGCCACACATTTCTAGCAGAATTTTTTCATTCTCATACTGGAGAGGAAATACCTCAAGACCATGCAGTTTCCATTGGCACTCAGAGAAAGGCATTTTGATAGATAATTTTTATTCTGTAAAGTGGTACTCTTTTCCAAGATTGGGGCACATCCTTTCCAGTAAACCTGGCACAAGTAAAACTTGCTCCAATGCACCCAAGACTGATGTTATTGCACTTTCTATGCAAACTTTAAATTTCATTTGTAATTTGAAATTGACAACCTGAAAAACTAAGTCATATTTTTTCAAGTCAAAGAAAACCTAAATTAATTCAACGTTCTCTTCAGCAGTGGTGTCAAAGTCAAATAGAAATGAACTTTGAAAATCCACAAATTAAGATTACCCTTGGATTATATTTTTATTTATTTTGCTAAATCTTGAAGTTTGGGCTGCACTCTGGAGAAACTCTGGAGGGCTAAGTTTAACAACATAGCTCTTCATTTATTTACCCACTCGGTCTCACGTCAATCAGTGGCCAAAGCTCCTCTTTTGTCTTGATTAATCTCCTTCCAATAGCAGGTGTTTATAAAAGTTTCCAAGCCTGCTTCTCTTTAGGGAAAAGGTAATTCCAAAACAGTGGATAGATACTGAATCCAAGATCCAAGATACTGACTTTAGAGTCAAGATGACCTCTGAAGACACTTAACTAGCTGTGTGACCCTAAGCAAGTATTTTAACCTCTCTGTGCCTTAGTTTCCTTATTTGTAAAATAAAGGAGTTAGACTTGATGACCTCTAAGGTACCCTCCTGCTCTGAATCTATGATCTCATGATCTTGTGAACCCCAATTCATTTCAAACCTTTTTGGAAATAGGAGGAACAGGTCCATCATCAGATGCCGGTTGGGGATGCATGCTACGTTGTGGACAAATGATGCTGGCCCAGGCCCTCATCTGCAAGCACCTGGGAAGGGGTGAGTGACTTGTTCTGCTGATCACTTAGAGAAGATCCTGCCAGATGACTCTCTTGCTACCATAATTTAGCAATGGGCTACAGTTAGGGGAATGCTTGAGGTAAAAGTAAACACTGACACTCAAATGCTCCAGTGGCTAAAACTGCAACTAATGAATTCTGTCAGGAGACAGGAGATTCAGCAGACAAAAAAGTTTTTTCTCAGGAAGAATGAACAGAGGCAGGGTGTATGATCTCTAAAATTTCTATCTTTTTTATTGAGAGGCAGGATGTATGATCTCTAAAATTTCTATCTTTTTTATTGAGTTAAGTTCATCAGCAAACTGTCTAGAAAGAAGACCATTATAACAGATCTGTTTCTTAACTGTGTTAAAAAAACAAAAAACAAAAACAAAAAAAAAACAAGATGGTGGCCAGTGGAGTATATTGTCAACTGAGGCTCTACTGGCTTGTGCTCACTAAGGCTAGCTATTTAGTAACAAAATAGCTTTTCTTAGTGAATACAAAGCAATTATAATAACTGGAGCTTGCTTATTTTTCTCTGAAATGGGCCTCTTTTGGCCTAACACAGGCACCAGAGCAGAAAGAGTGGATGTTTAGTTTTACCAGATAACCAGATTCAGTTCACCACAAACACTTCTTGGGCTTGTGCTAGGTGTAAGTTACAATGCTAGGCACTGGAGCTACAAAGACAAAACTGAACTATAGACAGATAAGTAAATACAGAGTAAATTTAAGAAGGAAAGTCCACTATACTACTAATAACTGGATTGGGACCCGAGGTATTGCCAGGAAAGACCTTATGCACGATGTAGCTCCTGAGCCGAACTTTGAAGAAAAAGCTTAGGGATTTCTACATCGTGGAGTTCAGAAGGGGAGGTCATGCTAGGCAGAAGATATTTTCTGCCAAGGAATGCTTGATAGGCCATCTTCATTTTGAGAGGCTACATGTAGGGGAATCATGTGAAATAAAATCGCAAAGCTAAGTGGGGTCCAAATTGCAGAGGGCTTGAAATGCCAAGCTAGTAGATTTTTGGTGTGGGGTGGGGTGGGGTGACATGGTCTTTGTGTTTTAATGATTTCAATTTAGCATCTTTGTGGAAGATGGATGGGTAGGAGAAGAAAGATTCTCCTTGGTCTGCCAAGATGACAGAACAGAGGCAGGACCATGTGGAGACTAGAAAGAGCTGTGGACTGTCAGGTGCCTTGTGATCTTAGCACTGTGGGTAGCTTTGAAGGCTGTCTTTAGTTGAGTGCCTCAGGATTCTGTGCTTTGCCTTGGACTGTTTCGTGTTTGAATTTGTGATCTGAATTAAGTTTTAGGAGGCATTCTTATCATGTTTTCAAATGACATAAAAGCTGAGGGGGATAGGAAACACACTGGATGGCTGTCAGTATCCAAAAAGATTTTGATAAGCAAAACATGAGGCTGAATCTAATAAGATGAAATTCACTAAGGATAAATGTAAAGTCTTATATTTAGGTTCAGAAAATCAACTTCACAAATATAAGTTAGGAAGACTTGGCTAGACAGAAATTTATCTGAAGAAAATATGGATTTAAAACCTATACAAGTCAGCAGTATAAACCAGCCCTCAAAGCTAATGTGATCTTAGACATACTCCGAGAAACAGTGGTGTCCAGTCATTGGCACTATGCTCAGTGTGGGATACAGAGAGAAAAGACAGCCCCTGCAAGGAGCTCCCACTCTGATGGGAAAAGGTAACACACAAACACAAAGCAAGCTATATGCAAGAAAAATAGGAAATAATAAGCAGACAGAAAGCAGTAGAATTAAGAGGGGTTATGGGATGTTTCCCATAAAAGATAAGATTTTGGTTGGGATTTAAAGAAAGCCAGGGAGGTTTGTAATCAGAGCAGAGGAGGGGAGTATTGCAGGCCTGGGGACATCCGGAGAGAATTTCTGAAGCCGAGAGATGGAACATCTTGTTCACAGAACAGTCAGGAGACCAGTGTCACTGGATCAAATAATATTTGGTACTTATTGTTCTCAGCCTTGGCTACATAGAGATATGAAGGGAAACAGTTTCTATCCTCCACTCTGGCAGGGTCAGGCCACATTTGGAGGATTGTTGTCACTAAATTTGCCTTTTAGGAAGGTCATTGATAAGTTAAGCAACATGGTTTAAAAGTGCAGGGGTGGGAAATGTCCAGTCTGTGGGCTGTATGAAGCCCATGAAATCATTTGCCAAGGCTACTGTGGGTGAAGATGAGCTGAAAGCTCCCACTGTTTGAGTTCTATTAACTGCTCGTTTTGTATGGCTCACAAATGCTGTTTTGATATCCAAATGGCCCATGTCAGAAAAATAAAAGATTTTCCACCTCCAGTTTAGTGGGTAGTGTTGAACATTCAGATCAGCAAGACCCGAATTTGAATCTTGTGCGTGAACCTATACAAATCATTGAACATTGTTTAGCCTCAGTTTCCTCATTTATGAAATAGCAGTAATAATAGTACCTGTTCCATGAGGTGGTTTTGAGAATCAAATGATATAATAGATATAATGTTAACTATATTACTATGTAGTATTATTTTTCTTATAGTTGCCAGCTGGCAAACTTCCAGAGGAGGACGGTGAGGATGGAGAAAGGCCTTGCTATCACGCCATTTTAGGATTAGTTGAGGGAACCACGCATCATTAGCCTGAAGCAGAAAATAATTACTGGGATTCATGATAGCTGTCTTCAGATATTTGAAGCACTGTCTTATGATGAGGAACCCAATTTGCTCTGCTTATCCCTGAGGGCAGCAGCTTTGAATGGCAGTTATAAAGAGGTGAATTTAATTTAGTGTTAGGAAAACTCGCCTGCCACTGAAGTTCTTCAAAGTGGAGTGGAATTCCTTCACCAGCGGTCTGTAAGCAAAGGCTGGCCGACCCCTTTGGCAGGTGCGTTTTCAGATTAGATGTCCACTGTGGGCCCTTTTGGCCTCCTTATTCTGTGAGTCTATGAAGGTTCTGAAGGGCCCTTCCAACTCTTAACTATGATAGTTTATCTATTTAAGATATTGAGTTATAGAAACAACACTTCCTTTATTCCACCTCTCTCCAAAAAGGAAGAAAGGAATTGGAAAAAAAAAAAAAACTGGGGAGGTCTTAGTTAGATCTCCCCAGAGCAATGAGGAAAAACCTCACAGCTTTTGATTTCATCTTGTTTATTTGAGAGTAACCTGCTTATATGAAAGATGCTTTCCAAAAATCCAGAGATCTAAGGCTTTATGCCTCTTGTTGGTGAGTAGGGGAGCCAAATTTGCATTTTTTTTCCTATATCACAACCCCACATTACCTTTGTTAAATACAACTATTTGTTAATGGTTGTGAAGGTCTCCTAGGAACCTACATCTAGGTCCAGGAGGACCCCAGATACCATCTAATCTTCTCCATTTTACAAAGGAAGCTGAGGCCCAGGGTATTCACCTGACTTGTCCAAAGTTACACAGGTAATAAGTGTCTCTGGAGGAGTTTGAGATCTGGTCTTCTGACTCTGGAACTAGTGTTCTTACCAGTGCATCATGGTGCCTGAACATGGGAAAGCTAATTTGGCATCAGCAATATTAGGTCATAAAATTGTAGAGTAGCAGGGTTTGATACTTTACTCACATACAATTCATGGGATAAAGGAGCCCACATGGAAGGAAAGGAGAAGAGAAGTCTGCCCTAAGACTTCCCCTGCCTTTTCTCCAATTTCCTTCTTCTTGCAAGGGTGAAGGTAGACTAAAGTAGGTTAGAGGAATTTCTCTGACACAGAGACAGGTGATTTAAACAGAAAGGTTTCGCAGATAGATGTATAGCATGCTATCTAGTGAGGTCTAAGCCAGAGGGGTCAAACTTGGAGCCAGTGGGCACAAAATTAAAAAGTCATTGGGAAATGTTTAACAAAATAAGTAAAAATACAGTACAGTATAGATGCTGATTTGTGGTTTTCTACATTGCTATGCAGGCCACTGGAATCTATTTCTATTTGGGTTTGACTCCAATGAAAATTGGGGCAGCTAGGTCAGGAGGAATACTCTTCCTGAGTTCTGATTTGGCCTTATATACTTACAAGTTTTGTGACACTAGGCAAGTCACTTCACCCTATTTGCCTCAGTTTCCTCATTTATTAAGTGAGCTGGAGAAGGAAATAGGAAACCATTCTGCCAAAAAAAAGCCCCAAATTTGGTCATGGAGAATTGTCAGATATTAAAAAAAAAAAAAAAAAAAACAATTACAAAACAAATGAACTCTTTTTAGGCCCCTCAGTCCTTTAACAGGTCTAGATGGGTAAGTGGGCAGTACCAACCTGGGTACTTTCATGACTTTTTCCTAACTCTTATATTTGATTTTCACATGCAGCCTGGCACATAAAGCAGTGCACATGTTCTTCCTGTAGTATCCTACAAGAGGAAAATGGGATTCAGGGAGGTTAGTGAATGAGGTACCCAAGGTCCAGCAGCTAGCAAGGTGGTAGCAAGGCTGCTGAGCTGGCCACTGCACCTCTTGGTGGAGCTCCCTTCTCACCATTCATTCTTTTCTTTCAGAACATTTTTGCTCCCAAGCAGCTAGGTTAGGGCAACTGCAGTAGATAGAGCAGTGGGCTTACAGTCAGGTAGACCTGAATTCATATCCGGCCTCAGACACTGTCTAGCTATGTGACCTTGGGCAAGTCGATTAATCCTGTTTGCCTCAGTTTCCTCATCTGTAAAAAGACCTGGAGAAGGCAATGGCAAACTACTTTGGTTTCTTTACCAAAAAAGCCCTAAATGAGGTCACAAAGAGTCAAATACAACTAAAACATGATTGAATGATGACAAAGTTTGGCAATTCTGATTGTATAAGTAGGTTCTATTAGCAAATCTCTGTCCAGGACAAATTTTAAAAAAGGAGTTTTCCCCTTAAACCTGAGTTGGGAGGTATGAATTATAGCTTGTATTATTTTCTCTTTATTTTAAAAGTTATATTTTCTTGTGACTTATTTTTGGTGAGAGTGTCATCAATAATTTCTGGTGTCTAGCATTATGTAATTAGTCTCTCCTGAAGGCAGTTTACTAATTTGGTTTTTCTTCAGAAAAAAAGAAGAAAGAGGGGTTACATTTTATCTTTTGAAGATTTGTGTGAACTCTAAATTTAAAATCTTCACAGAAATCCTGGAAGCAAAGGAAAAACTGAAGACAATTTGAGATGATGATTTTTGGCCTTTGAAGTCTATTGCAGCTGTGAATATAAATATGTATCTTGGAAATGAAGTTAGCCTCCATACTCTGGCCTATCACACAAATATCCAATCAAGGCCGGAAACAAGGGCATTTCCTTTTTAATTTGAATGGTGCAGAATATTGTGCCAATTTCTGTAGCTCATGCATTTCCTATGTAAGATTTCTGAAGTTGTAGAATGAATGAATGAATGTTCTTCATTAGATTCAATTCAATTCAGTAAACATTTAATAAAAACCTACTATGTGGCAGGCACTCAGGGATTCTGCTCAGCACTGGGGATACAAAAAAAGACAAAAGCCCTCAAGGAGCTTACAATTTAATGTGGGAGACAGCATGCAAACAAACATATAGAAAGCAAGCTATAGACAGGATAAATAGGAGACTGTTAACAGAGGGAAGGCACTGGATTTGAGAGGGATTGAGGAAGGCTTTCTGTACAAGATAGGATTTTAGTTGGGATTTAAAGCTAGGGAGGTCAGTAGTCAGTGGAGAAGGAAGAGCATTCTAGGTTGGGGGTCAGCCAGAGAGAATGCTGGGGGTGGGGGGGGTTTGTTTGTGGAAGAGCTAGTGTCATTGGGCAGAAGAGTATTTAGTGAGAAATAAGATGTGGGAAATCTGGAAAGGGAGGGAATTGGAGGATGAATGACTTTGAGTGCCAGATAGAGAATTTTGTATTCATATATAACTGAGGGGAAAATCAAGTGATTTTCCAACAACAATAACCTCGGGGGAATTAGCCCTAGCCCTTCATGGCACTATTTGTGAGATTCTTCTATATCTCTAGCTCTTTGACTAAGTCAGATGGCAGATTCAGCTTCTTGTTAATGCTTAGTCAGGCCTCGAAAGGGCGGAATTTCAGAAGATCAGTGGTCAAAATGAAAAGCTGCTCATCTCTATTCAGTTCAACAGATACTTATACGGCACCTACTGTTTACTAAGCCCTTCTGGTACAGAGACAAAAATGAAATAGTCCTTGCCCTTAAGGAAGGTATATTTTCTTGGGAGGAAAAAATATGTACAGAGAAATAAATACCGAGTAATTTTAGGGAAAGAAGGGAGAGCGCTAACAACTAGACTTTAAGGGGTAGAGTTAGAAGTTAGATTGAAAGGTGTTGAGAAGTGAATTAGAGATGAGAAGTAGAGGCAATGATTTTAACATCTTCTTATAGGAGTATCTCTTCAAAAGGAAGGAGAAATATAGGATGCTAGCATGAAGGGATGACAGAGTTGAGGTAGAGTTTTCTAAAGATGAGAAATGATTGTGGCAGCAGGGAAGGGGCCAGTGCCTTTTGTAACATGGATACTTGCCTTAATTGCTTTTTCATTAAAAGGGGATGTTTTTAAGGGGATAGGAAATGACATCTCAATTACCATTGTAATTTATTTAGTAATTTCTTTTATTACCATTTTCCCCTTTAGATTGGGGTTGGGAGAAGCACCAAGAGCAACCTGAAGAATATCAAAGAATCTTAAAGTGCTTCTTAGACAGAAAAGACTGCTGTTATTCTATCCATCAAATGGGTGAGGACGCGCCGGCTTTTGGCTTTCCGTGCTAACCTCAGAGGGGGTGTGGGAAATGAATCTTCTTGGTTGGAAGTCTTTGAAAATTATACAAAATTTAGTAGGTTGTATCTTGTTGAAAAATTATTTTGCTAACTTGTTAATCTTCTCATATAAAAACAGCACAAATGGGCGTAGGAGAAGGGAAATCAATTGGTGAATGGTTTGGACCAAATACAGTTGCACAGGTGTTAAAGTAAGTAAAACAGACCAGCATTTATTTATGTGGTTGCTTTGCTAACTATTTCCCTTTTCTTCTGCCTCCCTTCACCCAACTCACTTCTACCCAATTGGTCAACCTTATCCTTTTACTCAATCACTCCTATACCTTTGCATTTCTCTGCCCAACTACACTGTTAGTGGGGAAAATCTGTGTGTCGGCATGTATGTCAGTGATACTGCTTCACATGGATGTTCCTCTGGAGATGCTTAATATCTCACCACAGCTAATTTGCTTATTTGAGGGCATTGCATTGCAGACCTCAAATGACGTCACAAAGCATTAGTCATCAAAACTATTGGGTACTGGTTAAAACCCCCCCAAATGTTAAGTCAGTAAGCAAAAAACAAAAGCAGCTGTTCATGGTAGCATCCTCGGGTTTGTTCAGTACAAGGACGCAAGTACTTGTCTTTTTGACAAGAGCAGCTTGGAAAACAAAGCAGTTTGGCAGCTATTAGGATCTTAAGACTAACATCTTACAAATTCTCTCTATATATATATATATGTATGATCTAAATATAAAAGGTCACATTATGTTAGAGAGAATCTGAACTTTCACAACTATAAGGAAGGCTTTGAACAGTATTTCCATGTGCCTTTCTCAACAGACCTCCCTGTAACCACTGATACTCTGCCTACCTGCTTGCCTGGACTCACATCTTGATGGTTACCATTATATTCACCTTGTCCCAGAGACCCTAAACCTAGCTACTGATGTACAGTGCCCTGTTGGCAACTTACTTAACTCTTACTTCTGTCTATCTCAGCCTTACCTCTCACTCCTCTACCCCTCAGTGACCCACTTCAGCTCTAGCCACCCCATCAAGTATGCTCTCAAGAATGCCTGCTCCATAATTAGCAAATTTCCATTCATTTTAAACCTTTTTATTTCTTCTTCCTTCCAGCATCCGGTGTTCACTGAGACTTTGCTCCTTCTTTGTGACACTGTTTGCTCTCCTGGCTATGCTTTCTTTCTTATCTCTCAACCCACTATTTTCTCTATTGCTGTTGAGGGCACCCCCTCCTCCCAGTGATCCAGGCTCACAACCTTGATGCCCTCTTCCACTCTTCAATATCTTTCACCTGACCTATCTGGTCCTTTGTCAAATCTTGCCATTTTTACTTTGACATTTCTTGGCTATCTTTCTTTCTCTTCTTTCACACAGCAACCCCTCTAGCTCAGGTCCTTATCACTTCTCCTCTGAGATATCACAGTTGCTTTCTAAAGTACTCTTCCTGCTCCATGTCTCTCCCCCTAGACCAAAGCTTCTTAAACTGTGGGTCACCACTCCATATGGGGTTGTAGCTGAATGTGAGATTATGAAATTATGATTTATCATCAATAAACATTTAATTTGTACACCTATTTTATATGCCTATATACCTGGAATCATGTAAAAATTTTTCAAGTGAAAAGAGATTAGTGGAGAAATGTTTAAGAAGCCCTTGTCTATACTACATTCAGCTGCTAAGATGATTTTTCTAAAATGGGGCTCTAAACATGACACTCTTCTACCCCGAGACCTCCACTGGATCTTTGTTACTTTCAGGAACAGATATAGAAAAGCCTCTAGAGGTTTGGCACTTAAAACTTTTAATAATTAAGACTTTACCTAACTTTATAGACTTTAATCTTTCTTACACTTTCCTCCCCTCCACATAACCTGTAATGCAGCTGCACTGGCCTACTTGCTGCTCTTCCTTGTTCATAGAGCTTTGTTGGCATACAGAAGCCACCTGACAGTGGCTGCTGGAGATCCAACCCAGACTTCTAGAATGGATCTTCTCTTGTGAGAGAATGACACAAGGAGACTGAGAAGCCGTTGCTGTTCTCTGACCTCTCTGATTGAGACACCGTTGCGTTGTCTGACCTCTCGCTCTCTGACTTGAGAGGCCGTTGCATTGTCTGACCTCTCTCTTCTTCCCTCTGCCTCTCATTCCCAGTTCTCAATACCTGTGTCAGCAAAAATACCTGCCCTGCAATGCCTTCAGATGATCCACAGCTGTGGAGGCTCTTGGAGAACTGACCTTTCCCTTAAAAGAGCTTCATCTCTTGTCTCATGCTTTTATATACCCGTAATGCTCTTTATCCCAATATTAACCTCTTTGTTTCTCCGACTTCCTTCAAGCCTCAGCTTCTGCAGGAGCTATTTCTAGCAAGCTCTTCTCCTCCCTACTCCTTGCCAGGGTCCTAATACCTTTTCTCCTCAGATTATATATCTACTCTATATCTTGTATGTTCCTAGTTATTTATATGAATTTGTGAATTTGATTTCCCCCCTTCCCCCAAGAATATAAGCCCTCTGAAGGACAGGCACTGTGTTTGCCTCTCTTTGTATCCTCAGGATACAGTAAAAATGTTTGTTTGACCTACTGTCCATAGATAGGCAGTAAATTCTTACTTTAACATGGAATACAGGAGATCATAAAAGAAAAGCAATTCCAACTATGTAAAATTTTAAAAGCTTTTAAATGAATTACATTGTAATTACATCACATTACAATTACATGTATTACTACATAATTACATTGGGTACATAATTACAATAATTATATTACAATTACTTGTAATTACATTACAGAGTCAATTGAGAGAGACACTTAGAAGAGAAATGGAAGTGAGACAAAAATATTCATATTAAATTCTACCAGTAGAAGTCTGTTATCTAGAAAAATAGGGAATGGACATAAATATATATATATATATATAACACTGAGAGCCATAGAGAAGTGGTTAAAGGATAGGAATGGTCTTCAAAAGGAAAATTGCATGGCCCCATAACCACGTCCTCCAAATCACTAATAATAAGAGAAATGTAAACTAAAATACGTGCTGCCATTTTACTTTACTACCACCAAATTGGCAAGGATGTCTGTAAGATATGGGAACAATTAGTTTCCAGGATGGGAAGATGCTGATGCACTCTTGGTGAATATCTGTTTGCATTTGTGCAAGACAGGTAACTAAACCATTCAAACTTTTTGTCTGAATGGTCATTTTACTGAGCATACGACCCAACAAGTGAAAGACAGAGGGAAAGATTCAGCATATACCCACATATTCATAGCATCACTCCTTGTATGGCAAAGAACTGGAAATGGTAGATACACAT
Organism: Antechinus flavipes; assembly: GCF_016432865.1. Lineage (NCBI taxonomy): Eukaryota > Metazoa > Chordata > Mammalia > Dasyuromorphia > Dasyuridae > Antechinus > Antechinus flavipes. Next base: position 31,827,834 of record NC_067404.1, on the reverse strand, counting down.
TGATTTGGGAATCACTGAAAAGACAATGGAATATTAATTTAATGAAATACGAAGTAAAAAGTGACAAGTAGAAATTCTGAGAAACATGAGAAGAATTGAATGAATTTATATGGAGTGAAAATAAGAAAGGAGAAAGAAAGGGAATTTTTACATTGGATTATATGACTGCCCGTGAAACTGAGAAAAGAAATAACAGATCACAGGGCTGATACAGAGGTGTTATCTGTATAATAGTGATGGGGCTGTCATTATCCAAACAGCTACTAGAGTTCTTTCACTGCCAAAAGAAGAACCGTTAATAACATTTGGACTTGCCATAATGATAATTTCATCCTTTAGAAGGTGGATGAATCAACAAGGGAGAAGTCTATGCTGGAACTGATTCCTATTAATAGGGAGAAACTAATTGCTGTGGATGGAAATCATGGGAACTTTCAGGAGTAAGTGACTACTCCCTCCTAGAATTTGTGGTAGAGAAAGAGAGGAAATCTGGGCATAGTCTGGCATGTATCTTAAAATTTGAGAAAGTAGATTTCAGAGGGTTGAGAAGAAGAACCTAGAAGATCCTAAAGTCTCAAATCCAAGAGGGATAGGAAATCTTTAAGAAAGAAATTTTGAAGGCACATCTGGAAACAATTGCAAGGAACAGAAAAAAACAGAAGTTGGCTAAGAATACCCATGCGGGAGTACAAGAAACTAAGAAAGATACACAAGATGAAGGTGGAAAGGGGGTGGGATTTGAAATCAGAGACCTTGAGTTCTACCTGGAGGATCTTGGCTAAGTCACTTCCCTTCTCTGTAAATGAACAGGTTGAACTAGAGGACCTCTGCGTAATCCCTTCTAGCTTTCCAGAGCTATGATTCAGTGATGCATAGTGCTTTAGAGCATAGTGTTTAGAGAACTAAATCTCAGATTATGCTGAGGTTGGGCCAAGGGAAGTTAAGGACAACAAAGAAGGGGTCTTTTTCTTAACCTGTAAGAGGAAAAAAGAGGAACCAAAATAAGAGATAGGACTACTGCTTAGTATAGGTGGAAAGATGATGACTGATAATAGAGAGAAGGCTGAGCTGCTTAATCCTCATTTTGCTTGTTTTCTTGGTCAAAGAGAATGACCTTTGGATGGAAAAAATCATAGAAGAGGGACTAATAAAGGAGTTGACATCAAAGAAAAGTAAGGTGATAGAGCCTTAGCGTCCCTTGTTTCCTTCCTACCTTCTGGCCCAGATGAACCCCATCCTTGGATAGAAGTGGCAGATGTGATGGCCAAACCACTGTCGGTAATCCTTGAAAGGCTGGAAAAAAGGAGAGGTGACAGAGAAAGGCAGATATTCTGGTTTGCAAAAACACAAAGAGACCAAAACCTACAAATTATAAGCCATTGTTTCTGAGAAAATTCTAGAGTGAATCATTAAAGAGAAAGTGAACATATAAAATGGGAAGTAGTCATTACCAAGAGTCAGCATGGTTTCATCAAGAACAGGCTAAGCCAGACAGACTATTTCTCTTTGTGACAGAGATGCTAAACTGATAGATCAAGGGAATACAGGGAAGTTTACCTGAGTTAGATAGATTGGGAATTGACTGAATGGCGAAACTCAGAGAATAGTTGTTAGTTCTCTCTCCACTTGGCAGAAGGTCTCCAGGGTAGTGCCCCAGGGAACATATCCTTGCCTCTGTGCTGTGTCAGATTTTAATTAGTGACTTTATTAAAGCTATAGATGGGTTACTTACCATATTTACAAATGACACAAAACCCAGAGGGATAGCTAATGTTGGATAATAAAATGAGGATATAAAAAAGAGCTTGACAAGCTATATAGCACTGGTCTGAATCAAATCAGCAAAGACCCGGGATTTGTGAACTTTTTTTTTTAATTGATAACTACATTTCAATGTAATTGATGTTCTTTGTAAGCCCATGTATTTTATGCCTTTAAAATAATTATTCTGAGAAAGAGTGCATAGGTAAGCTGCACCAGACTATTACAAAGGGGGGTCCATGTTATTGTTATTGAGTAGTTCAGTTGTTTCCAACTCTTTAAGACCTCAAGGACCCAGGAAGGGTTTTCTTGGCAGAGATACTGGAGTGGTTTACCATTTCTTTCTCCAATGGATTAAGACAAACAGAAGTTGAATGGCTTGTCCAGGGTCACACACCTAGTATCTGAGGCCAGATGTGAACTCAGGTCTTCCTGACTCCAGACTCTGTGCTTTATCCACTAAGGCACCTAGCTGCCTCCTAAGGTGGGGGGTATATGACATCCTCTCCCCAGCCCCCAACAAGATTAAGAACCTCTCATCTAATTGGCTCAAGTATAATAGGTATAAATGGAAAATATTACTCTTAGGTTTAAAAAATCAACTTCACAAGTACAAGGAAGGAGACAAATTAGATAGTAGTTTGTTTGAAAAAGTTCTAGAGCTTTTATTGAACTTCAAAGTTAATATGACATGGCAGCCAAAAAGATTGATTGGGCTTCATTAAGAAAACATAATGTACAGGACATTGGTCTCCATCCTTTTCAGACTTCTTGTGGAGTATCGTGTCCAGAGAAAGGCAAGCAAGATAGTACAGGGCTTTCAAGTCATACCATGTGCAGATTGTTTCAGTCTGTCAAGAAGCATAATATATACCAGGCACTGAGCAAGGGAAAGGGGATTTGAAGGCCAAGTGAAACAATCCTTGCCCATCTGAAGTTTTAATCTAGTTAGAGAGACAAAAAATGTGTGGTTTTGTGTGTGTGTGTGTGTGTGTGTGTGTGTGTGTCTACACATACACACATGCACATACACATTCATGTGTACAAAATAAATACAAGGTAATTTCATATCAGAGGGCACCAGCAGATGAGGGCAATGGATAAAGGCTTTAGATGATGAAAAGTAGCACTTGTGCTGAGTTTTGAATGAAATAAGGGATTCTCTCTTTTTTATTGAATTTTAATTTTTTTCTCAATTACATGTAAACATAATTTTTAACATTTGTTTTTCAAAAATTTGAGCTATGAGATAAGGGATTCTAAAAATTTGAGGTGAGGAAGAATGCCCCAGGCGTCGATGATGGTCATATAAAGGCACAGAAAGGGAAGATGTAGTTTGAATACTAGCCAGAAGGTCATTTTGGGTGGATCCCAAGGCTCAGATAGGGAAATAATGCCTTATAATTCTGGAAAAGTAAGTTTGGGCTTTCAGTGCCTAACAGAGAAGATGATAGTTCATCCTAGAGGCAATAGGGAGTCTTTGGAGTTTATTGAATAGGAGAGTTAGCTGGTCAGATCTGCACTTTAGGGAAATAATTTTCAAAACTATATGGAAATTGAGCTGAGTTGTTGGGTGAACTGGAAAGTAGGGAAACTGGTTCAGAAACTATTGCAGTCGTCCAAGTCCAATAAAGGCCCTAACTAGTGTGGTAGCTGTATATAGAGAGAGGAGTTGAATAAGAGACTGTGAAGATAGAAATAAGATTTTGGAACTTGAGTATTAGGCATGAGGAAAAGTGAGTATTCTAAGATAACTCTGAATTGTAAGACTGGAGGAATGGTGCTACTTTTGACAAAAATAAGGCAGTTCAGAAGAGGGAGAGTCTTTTAGGAGAAAGAAATGAGCTCTGGTTGGGACATGTTTAGTTTTAGATATGTATGGGACATGTAGTTCAAAATGTCTATAGGCCATTGGAGATATGGGACTGGAATTCAGGAGAATGACTAGGGCAAGATGTAGTAGATCTAGAAATCTTTCTAGAGATAATAATAAATCAGTGGAAGCCAAAGTGGTCACCAAGTTTAAAAAAAAGTGTAATGATACCTACACCCATATACTCTGGCTCTCTCTCAGGGCCAGGTGAGCTGTATCTCTTCTTAAGGTTCCAAGGAATCTTGAAAGTTTGTGAAGCTCATTTTCTTTCCTACTGCCGTTGGCTTGATCCCCCAACTGGCTCTGTTCCACTCATTGTTAGAGGCCAGCAACTGATGCTTCAGTTTCATTTAGCCATTTAATATTGGATAGCTTTTTAAAGGGATATTTCCTTCAATATTTCAAGGACAAATGTACAAAAATCCCAATTCCTCTTGGATATATTCTTCTGTAAATCAGCTCAGTCCCTGAAGAGTAGACTCAAAACTTGTCTCATTTCCTAGATAGTATTGGTCCCACCAATGTACAGTGTTGGCTTCATACCCACAGTTAAAGGGTATGTTGTGAACAATAACTCAGGAAAAGAGACCGATAGATAGAAGGAAAATGCAAAAAGAGCAGTTACATTAAAAAGTTGAAAGTATCAAGAATCCAGAAGAGAATGTGGTCAACAAGACCAGGGCTACAGAGAGATCAAGTAATATGAGGACTGAGAAAAGGTCATCAAGGTTGACAATTAAAAGATCATTGGTAATTTGGGGGACAGCAATTTCCACTGAATGACAAGGTTGGAAGCCAGAGTGCAAAAGGCTGAGAAGTAAGAAGAGAGCAAATGGAGGTAACAACTATAGATAACTTTTTCTGGAAGTATGGTTGTAAAAGGGAGGAAAGATATAGGCTAATAGCCAGAGAGAATGGAAGAGCTTAGTGAGGGGTTCTTAAAGTTGGGAAGACTTAGATGTGTTTGGAGGCAGCAGGGAAGGAAGTAGTAGTAGGCAGAGATAAAATAAAGGTTAGAGAGATGGGAGGATGATTGTAGGGGAAATCTACTAGAGAATAAAGGAGGAAATGGGACCCAAGGTACATGTAGAGAGACTGACCTTGGTAAAGAAAATGGCCACTTCTTTATCAGATACTGGAATAAAGAAGAATAAAATTGGGGATTAAGGGGTCCAGGTGAGATTAGATAATATAGATTATTACTTCATTTGAGGGAACTAGAAATATTTAACCATAGGGGACTTGATGGGAGATATAACTTTGTCTTCAAGTGTTTAAAACACTGTCACAGGAAAGAGGGATTAGCCTTTTTGGCTTGGTCCCATGGGGCAGAACCAGGAGTAGTGACAGAAAATTGCAGAGGCACATTTCCACTTGGTGTTTTGGTCCTGACCATCAGAATTTGGTCCTGACAATCAGAATTACTCTCAGAAGGTAGTGGCTTGTCTTTCATTGGAAGGCTTAGAACAAAGACTGGTCATTCTCCGTTGGGTATATTGTGACTTGTCTTTCACTGGAGGGCTTTGACAAAGAGTTTCGTCCCAAATATTGGGTGTGTCTTAGAGGATAGCCTTTATCAGTTATGTGTTGGACTAGATGGTGTCCAAATTCTGTTCCAATTCTGAGATCCTTCAGTTGTTTGCATAGTAAAATACCAGTTTTTTTCAACATTCAAGTCCAGTGTGTCTGTGGCATTTGCCAGGGTGTAGTCAAATAGATATCCCCAAACTAGGGAAAAAGAGCCAGGACTGCCTTTAACATTTGATTTTGTTGCTAAATTAATATCTATAAATAAAGTCGTCTTTATAGACTTGTGAGAATCAAAGAAGATAATGTTTGTAAAACTCTTTATAAACACCAAATATTATACAAGGTGTTCCAAAAATCGCAGTACCATTTTAAACTACAAATTTTGGAATACCCTGTGTAAATAATAACAGTATCATGGTAGTATAAGTAATATTTGGCACTGATCAATAGTATTTCCTGATGAGATTTCTGTCTTCTCAAAGAATATTTCCACTGTGTCTTGTATTCCAGAAAACTTGCTTTATTTGACGAATGGAATTCCTTGGCTGTTTATGTTTCGATGGATAACACAGTGGTCATCGAAGATATCAGTAAGTCACAAGCCTGTTTACAATCTGTTTATATGGTAGGTGATGCTCTTTGTTATTCAGAAAGTTACCAGCTTGGAATCTTTATAATTTGCCTTGTTGCAATACAGAACTCAGTTAAGCAAAAGTCTGTGATCAACCACTCTGACTCTTTTCTAATTTTTTCAATTATCTTGTTTTTTGAAAGTTATGAAAAAGCACATGTATCAAGAACTTTAAAAGTAGCCCTTGCATAACATCTCCAGAAAGTACAGTAAAGTCAGTGATTCTGTTAACAGGTAGTTGCTCATCAGCTGCTCTGTGCTAATTACTCTGTTAAGTATGGTCAGAGTCCATAAGGAAAGATGCTGGCAAATCCTTCACATAGTTCATAATGTAGTTTGGGAGCCAAGACTAATGCACCAGGAGAATAGAGAGTCACTCTAACGCTGTTGGTATTATAAGAGTTAGAGGGGAAGCTTGGCCAGTGTTAGGGATTGCTTTGGGAAGGCTACATGGAGTAGTGAGGGCTTGAAGGATGGGGAGAGAGGTATGAATTTCAGTAGAGAGGGGTAGTCTGAGCCAAAGCAAAAAACAAAGAGTCATGGATGGGCCTGACGTATGGGAAAAGAACTGCCAACCAGTTCATTATTACCTTTATTTTTTTCTTTTTAAGTCTGTCTCATTTGGAATTTGTAAGACTATCTAGATGAATGTATTTAATCAAACTTTTCCCTGAATTTTTAGAAAAAATGTGCCACATGTGCCCTTCTGACCTGACCCACGACAGTTCTGCCAGTTCCTGTAATGGCCTTGACTGGAATACAGATTGTCCTGGGCCAACCTCTGGCTGGAAGCCCCTTCTGCTTATTGTGCCCCTTCGTTTGGGCATAAACCAAATTAATCCTGTCTATTCTGATGCATTTAAAGTAAGTTTCTGCCTTAACCAAGCCCTTTATCTCTCAATCAACTTCCATGTTGTGTAGAAATCTATAAGTCACTGAGAATCTGATATTCTCTTTCCCTCTAGGAGTGTTTTAAGATGCCACAGTCTTTAGGTGCATTAGGAGGAAAGCCAAATAGCGCCTATTATTTCATTGGATTTTTGGGTAAGTAAAGTACAATCATAAGTTACTTGAGGGTGGAAGAAGTGGGTGGGAAAATTTCTCTTTGAAATCTTTAGCAATTCTAGCTCTAGGGCCCCTCGTGGCCTAGTTGGTGATTGTGGAACAAACCATTGGCGCTTATGCTGTGTCCAAGCTAATCCTCAACGAAAGAGCCTGCTTGGAAGACTCCTTTTCCAAAATCTTCTGATCCTTATTCAGGCATGTCTATCTCAGTGCCTGTATCTCCCACCTGATTGTCTTACTTTTTTTTTTTTTTTTACTCTCTCTCTCTCTTCTAGGGTTCCCATTGCTATCATCTAGCAAAAGGCAGAAGAAATAAAGGCACTACTCCATGGTTTTATATGTTGTCCAGTGAAGTGAAAGCCCCTATTTTTATTGCTGTAATTTGTTTATTCCAAATGATATCTTTGGTATTCCCACATTTCTAATGGAAACCTCCCCCCCCCCCCAATATTTTTCTATGATTTGTACCTAAAAAAGAACCTGAAATCAGTAAGGAAAGTGAGTTTAAGGGGTTTTCTGTATATTTACTTTAGGATCCTAGATCTAGACCTAGAGAATACCTCCAAGACCATCTAGTGTAACTACCTCATTTTGCAGAGGAGGAAACTGAGTCCAAGGAAGATTGAATGGATATGCTTTTATTCCATGTTCTTAGCTAACCTATTTTCTTCTAATTATAAATGTATGTTTTGAGGACTTGAAACTTTTGAGGACAAGAGAAACTAGCTTGATTAATTGATCAGATCGAGGTGAGGATGCTATCCCTGCTGGATCTCACCTGCTTTTCCTATATTCCTGTAAAGGATCAGGAAAAAGAGAATTTACTCCATCCCACAGGTACCAGTGGTGCTTGGAAAGGCATAGTCTATTCCTTATCTCAACAGGAGACGAGCTCATTTACCTGGATCCTCACACCACTCAGACATTTGTTGATACTGAAGAGAATGGAACAGTGAATGACCAGAGTTTCCACTGCCAGCAATCCCCCCCTCGGATGAAGATCTTGAACTTGGATCCTTCCGTGGCATTGGTATGTTTTCCAAAGGCTAATGGCGGGTTGAGACAAAGGTCTGGAGGCAGCTGACCCCACCCTGCCTTCTGGTCATACAGCCACAGTTGGGGAGTGGGCTTTGGATCACTGTCACCTCTCTTGCCTTCCTTCCTACCTACTCTCTTTAAATGGGAAGTGTTTACGGTGATGGTGGGATATACTAGTGTTTCATCCTGGCTCTGATTTAGATGTGACTAGAGGTCCCTTACCTAGAGATAGTGAATACAATTCCCTTATGTAGGTTCAAACATGACTTAGGAACTGGTTTTCCTTCCTTCTTTCTTTTTTCTACCTTCCTCCCCAATTAATTGCGATTGTTTGCCTCCCTAGGTGTCAGTAGAATGGGTCAGGCCATCATTTCTAGTTTAAACTGATAGTCCCTTTAATAGATTAGTGAGGACCCCAGAATTTCCATCATGCTAGTGAATTGACTATTCTGTTCCCGGGCATGGAGGTTGGCCCTGGGAATAGTCAATTCTTTTGTATGTGGCTTGGGTTCTCTAAATTCTGGTGATCCACTCACTAAGAATTAAAACTATTTATTAAATGTTATCTTCAGATGCGAGCGTGAATGCAGTTCTATGAACTATTCTCTGTAGATAAGTGTGTGTGTTGTGTGTGTGTGTGTGTGTACATATGTAAAATTATATCAATACCAGGTCTAGAGACTGACTTGTAAATGGCTATATATTTCAGTATGAAGTCTGCTTTTTGTCCAGGGACAGGGGAGGAATAGTTTAGAGCACTAGGAAATACAATTCAAAGCGTTTGATGTGCTGATAATGGACTTGCAATATCATCTTGGTTCTGCCACTGTTGGCTGAACTTGAACAAGTCTCCTCTCTCTGTTTCATTTACAACCTCTTAAAAAGAAAAGGCCTGGGCAACACGATAGATTGGAAGGGGCACTACCAGATTTGAAATTCAGACCAAGGTTCAAATTCTGGCTCTGCAGCTCCCCTATTTGACTTTGGAGTTTCTTCCAGTTCTAAAACTATGGCCCTACAGTCCTATGGCTAGCCTTTCTCCCCTTCTTTTTTGGTTTCTGTTTCCCTAAGGGCCAACACAGAACCTGGCGCATTGATCATTAGTAAATGCTTATTGATTGTTTTATTGTCTAGATGATCTCTATAACTCTAGTTCTGTCATCCAATATAAGGGATGAATAGTAGCCAACTCTTAACTTTGTGCTTTGTATCTTTTTTTTTTGTTTGTTTGTTTTTCCTTTCCCCAAGGGATTTTTTTGCAAAGAAGAAGAAGATTTTGATAATTGGTGTGGGCTCGTTCAAAAGGTAAACTTGTCTTTTTTTGTTTGTTTGGACAATTCAAAACTTTTAAAAAATACTTTTTACCCAGCTTTTTACAGAAGAATGCTTCGTAGTGGTAAACACTTGACTATTGGCAGTAGAAAGGAATTGCCTAAGGGAAATATGGTTTGTGGGAAATCCAAAGTATGGAAGCATGGGATAGTGAGAGTTACATGGCTGTTGGTAAAGGAGATCTGGGTTGAGTCTCAGCTCTGCTGCTTCCAGCTATAGACCTTGAGCAGATCTCTTCTCTCGAAACTGAAGGGGTTGAGCAAGAGTTGGCACAAGTAGTCTCACCCATTGTGTTTCAATATTAGAGACAATGGTTGTATAATGGATAGGGCCCTGGACTTGGATTCTGGAAGACCTCAAATTTTACTTCTGCTACTAGCTGTGTAAATAACTTTATCTCTATGACCTCAGTTTTCTCATCCGTAAAATGATGAGTTTAGACTTGATGACTTCATAAGTCCCTTCTAGCTTTTAAAGTTCTGATCCTATGATCTCTCTAAGGCCTCTCCCAGTACTAACATTCTGTGATTCCAAGTGTTTGGAAAGGGTTTAGGATTGAGTATTCAATGACTGTGGATTTAAAACTTCAAGCTTTTGAAGGTTGAACAACAACCTTCATAATTTGAAGTTACTACTTCTTCTATACTCTCTTCCATATATTTCAGCAGTTAAAAAAGCACATCCTCAGGAATTTCTCTTCATATGTGTTAGGAGCTCATTTTTATTTAGTGAGTTTGCCCTTCCTTTAGTTCTTGTGTACAGATAGATCACCATTGTACGCCCAGAGCAGGAGCATTGCAGTCCTAAGTGTACCAGGCCACTGGCCACTGCCTCCTGGCTGAGCACTTGCCTCTATGTTTACTTGTTACCATTAGAAGCTGCTCTCTTTCTCCTCATATCAGCGTTATATACAGGGGTCCTCAAACTTTTTAAATAGGGGGCCAGTTCACTGTCCCTCAGACTGTTAGAGGGCCAGACTATAGTAAAAACAAAAAATTTGTTTTGTGGGCCTTTAAATAAAGAAACTTCATACCCCTGGGGGAGGGGAATAAACGTCCTCAGCTGCCGCATCTGGCCTGCAGGCCATAGTTTGAGGACCCCTGATATAGAACATATAAAGCAACAGAATAAGTCCTTGATTAGTAAATAATTGAACTAGAATAGAAAATAAATCCCTAATAAAAACTTGAGCCCTTTTGGAACTAGCCTCAAGAGAGAGCAGCTTCTATTTATTTTTACCATTGTAATCCATTTTGTTATTTTGCATATTATTGTTATCTTAGAGGGACAGGATTATAGTGGAGAGAGAGCTGCCCTTAAAACCAGGAAGATCTACCCTCTGATAAGTCTAACTTCTGATATCTATTCCTGTGTGACCAGGGCAAGTCATTTAACCTAAGTAGTGCCCTACGTAATTCTTAAGAATAGAAAGGGCAGAGAAGGTGCCAACTTGCATTGGTGGAGGCAATTTCCTCATCTGGGAGTTCCCTATACCAGTGAAAACACAGTTCTCTTCCCCACCCCTTATCCTTATTGCTATCTTAGGAGAAAAATTATTTTTTTTTAGTTTCACTAAATGGTTTTGAAAGTTTTCCTGTGTTTATCAATGTGATTTAATTACATCTGCTATGGTTGCCATTCCCCCCCCCTCAGATTAGATAAGTCAATAGGAAAATAGAATTTGAGGAAGAGAAATCTCATTTGCAGCCTACAATAAAGAAACAAATGTGTTCCCCAAACCAAGATACATTTTTTTTTACCGTTAACTTGCTGCTTTGCTGCTCAAGATTGAATTTAAATATGGAGCATGACTACTGTATTGGTTCTCTTCAAAATACTCCCATGAATTTCCTTCCCTCAAGGCTAGTGACTAGAATGGATTAAAACCAGGCATTCAGTTTGTGGCACACACCCCATGAAAATGTTGGATGATATTGGAAGCCATTTGCTGGTCCTCTTTGTCTCTTGAGTTGTTTGTTAAGAGTCTTTGAAATCTACTGTCTGGATTATGGTTATAATAGTATCATGAACCTTCTAAAGAAACACCTTTATTTTTGCTTAGGAGATATTAAAGCCACAGAGTTTACAGATGTTTGAGCTTGTTGAGAAGCATCCAGCCCACTGGCCTCCTTTTATACCTCCAACCAAACCGGAAGTAACAACTACAGGTGCAGGTATGATATTGACAGGAGAGTGGGTGGTATCCATCATACAGAGAGATACAGAGAGACGCATCCATGGCCCTGCATTTTCTGTAGAGAAAGGAAATTCCTCTTTATCCAAAATGGTTGGAATGAAATATGTTAATTAATTAAATTGCAAGTTTATCATAGGTACCATTAAGGGCATGTTACTTCAAAGAATGAAGTAAAATTTATTAAATCTTTCTTTGATGATTCAGTAAGCCCTTCGATGTCCCGAAAGTCCTCAGTGCAATCATTACGCCAAGCTAATTTTCACTTTAAAAACAAACTAAGTTATTTAGATTTTGGATAAGGAGAAATTACAGGTGTTTCACAATGATGGTGTCAATTAACTCAGTTGTCTTCTATACACCTCATGCAGTATGATAATGATTATTTGGTAGTTTAGTGAAGCTTCCCAATACATGATCATTTCCAGGTGAGTGACATCCCTTAACAGAATTTTTTATGCTTTTTTTCTGAAAAGATAGAAGAATGTGGGCTTGGTGATGGAATATCCCTGGAGATCAGTCTGTACTGTTGAACATTTTAGTACTACTCTTAGATAAAGGCACCAAATGAGATAATATATGTAAACTGTTTTGCAAACCTTAAAAGTTGCTATACGAATGTTAGCTATTGCTGTTATTATTATTATTATTATTGATAATGTGCTTATCAGATTTGCAGATGACACAGAGCTGGAATACGAGATAGCTACCACATTAGATGACAGTATCAGGATCCCAAAAGATTTTGACAGGCTAGAATAGTCCACGCTCTTAAAGCGCTCACCTTTGTCTTTGAGAGGAGGGACTATCTTGATTTTCAATTTGTTTCCTCAGTGCTTAGCACAATTCCTGGTACATAGTAAATAATAACTTTTTAAAAATTTCATTCCATTTCATAAGTAAGGTCCCATATTGGGGTTAATCAATGAAGTAAAAGTTGCAGAGGAGCAGATTTAGTCTTGTTGTTAACACAGATTTTCTAACAATTAGAATTCTTTCTGAAAGGGGGCTGGGCTGTTTCAGGAAGTACTAGGTTTCCCCTTATCTTCTGGTAAAGACTTGATAACCACTTGCTGGGCATATTTGTAAAAAGGGATCTCATTCAGGTCCTGATTGGACCAGATGGCCTCCCAGGTTCCTTACAATTCAGATTCCATGATCCAATTTTCCTTTTGTTTCATCTTCTGGTAGAATTCATTGAATCCACCAATAACCTGTTTGAACTGGAAGAAGACTTTGAGATTTTGAGTATATGAAGTAGTGCCATCCAGCCTGTATCCACCACCTGGCACCACATTGCAGAGAACTTTTCTAGCCAGAGTGCCTGAATCACCAACAAGCACAGAACATAATATCAATCCAAACTGAACCAGTAACCATTTTTTCATAAGCTCTATTCCTGAGAGAGAGAAACAGAGAAACAGAGAGAAGGAGAATCCTCTTGCGAGATGGTAGTCAACAGGACTATTGTGCTTCTTGGGTCTTATTTTAGAGACAGTGAATCTACAGTAATGGTTTGAATATACAGAGGGCAACTTTAGTTATGTTTCAAAATCATTTAATGGGAAATGATTTCTCTCTCTTTCTCTCTCTCTCTCTCTCTCTCTCTCTCTCTCCTCTCTCTCTCTCTCTCTCTCTCTCTCTCTCTCTCCCTCTCTCTCCCTCTCTCTCCCTTTCTCCCTCTCTCTCCCTCCCGCCCCCCTCTCTTTCTCTTTTCCTTCCTCCCTCTCTCTGTTTCTATTTCTCCTTGTAACATGTCTCTTTACATAGAGGCAATTCTATTTTAGCCTTTGGGGTTGCATCTCGGGAAGCAGTTGTTTCTTTATAAAATTAAATTGTCTGGATCAGGGAAAGGAAAACGTTTGTTAAATTATTTTAATAGGCACTTTGAATCATTTTGTATGAAAACATTTTTATCAAGGGAATTATGGCAAATGGACACTTCTTACAACCTCCTTCCTGTTTGGGAGAAACTTGCTTGCTGCTGTGCCACCATCACTATTTCCCTTCCCCATCCCCATCCCCACCACCATGGCTGCATATGATACATTTCACCCTGACCTCAAGCTGAATCAGGATCTTTTGCCTTGCTGATTTTGGTTCAAGAAATAAAGAGTCAAAAAGTGGTTTGTGCTTTTAATTGTGCCTCATTTATTTTTCATTTCACACATTGCTACTGGGGTGCTTACATAATTATGTGATATCCATGAATCACCTTTCTTTTGAAACCATTTAGGAGCAGTAGACCCATTTAAAGAGCATTTCTTTTCAAATCAACATCCATTGAATGCTTTCCTGATCACTTATTCATTGTGTATATATGGATAGATAGGGGTGTGTGTGTGTGTGTGTGTGTGTGTGTGTGTGTGTGTGTACACAGAATAATGGTCTTGGCTTCCTTAAACCACTTCTCTTACTATTTTCATAGCCAGACTTCCTTGCTTCATAAGGAGCTCATTTAACTTAGATTCTTTCTTCTCTCTTCTGCCAATCTTCCCTGTTCTATTTACCACCCTTTTAGAGGAATAACAGCTACTTAGCCCCCTAACTGGTTACTTCTCCTTTTCTTTCCTGGCCCTAGTTCATGTTGGCTTTACTCCAGCAATATATAAAGAAAAGTTGAAATAAATATTTAGATGTGATCTCTGAGACAATATTATGTGAGCTGATTTTTCCCTCAAGGAACCTTTGTAAATATGCAGAGCTATATATCTAGGAATTAAATTTCTGGTTCCTTAGATTCCATTTTATCTAAAGTTAAATGTTTTAGCAGTTAGTTTTCGAAAAATTGCCTTATGGAGGTTAAATGACAGGTTAAAAAAACAGAATCTTCTTAGGTTATATAAGGTTATTGGATCAGAAATACAGATCATCCTGGTTCTACCATTAAAGTTAGTTTTTGAAAAATTGCCTTATGGAAGCTAACTTACAGGTTAAAAAAAGAGAATCTTCTTAGGTTATATAAGGTTATTGGATCAGAAATACAGATCATCCTGGTTCTACCATTAAAGTTAGTTTTTGAAAAATTGCCTTATGGAAGCTAACTTACAGGTTAAAAAAAGAGAATCTTCTTAGGTTATATAAGGTTATTTGATCAGAAATACAGATCATCCTGGTTCTACCATTAAAGTTAGTTTTTGAAAAATTGCCTTATGGAAACTAACTTACAGGTTAAAAAAAGAGAATCTTCTTAGGTTATATAAGGTTATTGGATCAGAAATACAGATCATCCTAGTTCTAACATTAATTTACCATGTAGCCTTAAATAGATTATGTTCTTTGTAGTTAAAATCAAGAGTTGGATTCTGATCCCTGAGATCCCCTGTAATACAAAGAACAGTTTTTACATGGACTTAACACAGATAAAGCTTTCCTCTTGAAACACTTCATTTCTTTGGGGAGAATCCTTTAGTTCTAATTTTTATATTATTTTACATTTAATTTTTGTTAGTATAGGTTATGTGAAAGCCAAGAGCTTGCATTGAATGAATGAGTTGGGGGGGGGGGGGATCACCAAAGGAAGAAATAATATCCAAGGGATCAAAAGTTTAGCTTTAAAACTTTTCATTATGAAGTGGAAACAGAGAAAGGCCTTTTTCTGTTATGATAAAGTATATATTTAAAACTAAATGCTAGCAGTATTTGTAGTGAAGAAACACTAGAAGCTTTTCCACCAAATACAGGATTAAAGCAAAGAAGGCTTTCCCTTTCTCCACTGTTATTTGGGGGTAGTTCTCAAAATGTTAGTGTTAGCAGTAAAATGAGAAAGAATTTAAAACATAAATTTAGGAGAAAGGAAGCCAAAAATATCTCTTTGCTATGAAAATATGGTAGTTTACTTAAGAAAGGCCCAGAGAATCAGCAACCAAAGAAGAATAGCTTCAGTAAAGAAATAGGCTGAAACCTATACAAGAGAGACACTTGGTTCTTTTGTTAGGACTGTACTTGAAGACTTTTCCATATTTGTGCTATTGTGCTAGAAGTTGGAATGGAGAATAAGGTGCCTCTGTATATGTGAGGCTTTTATAAAATACACAAGAAACTTCATTTTAGTAGTAGAATTCCACAAGAGGAATTGCCTTACTAGAGCACAATGGTAATTGGAGGAAGTGGTGAAAATTAGTGCAACATGCTTTAAAACCCATGCTATGCCCATTACACAGAAGAAACTCTTAGATCTTAGGAGATCTACTTTTTAAAAACAGATTCCCAATGAAGAGTCAACCAGACTGTGAAAGAGCCATTGAATAAACACTGTAATTCCAGGTCTCTAGCAGTCTCAGATGTGAGTTAGACCCATCAAAGTAGCTGAAATTTCTATCACATTTGAAGATTTGCAAAATACATACATTCTTACAACAACCCTAATAAGTTGGTACTACAGTACTATTTGTTCTACTTTACAGGTGACCACAGTAAGATTTAGCCTCGTGTTGCCGCAGGATTTGAACTCAGGTTTTTACTGACTCCATGTCTAGTTCTTTCCACTCTACAACAGTACTGCAGGTTCATCTCCCTACATTATGGTGGAGTGACACACTTGACTGGGAGTCAGGAAAGCTAAGATCTGCTATCAGTCATGTCACTAGCTTGGGCAAGTCCTTTGTCCCTTTTTGATCTCTTTTTCCATTTATAAAATGATAGATGTTGTCCTGGAAGATTCCTAAGGTTCATTTCAACTCTAAAAGTTCTGTCATCTTGATAGCACTTAGAACAAATACACAGTTCTAACCAAATGGAACATACTTTGCTTTGCATAAAGCTAGGGATCTCCTTTCTCATATTGGGGAAATTCAAAGCCCGTGAAGAATAAGTAACTTTCCTAAGATCGCACAAATTCATTGAGTCACATGAAAGGCCCCCAGCAACAACATGCATATATCAATTGACTTTGATGTACTGGAAAGACTAAGTAAAAACAAAAGAATCCATTACATAGCTAATAAAATCTAAAATGAGCCCTTAAGGAGCTTATTTTTTTTGGAGGGTGGTATGCAAAATATATATACAAAGTAAATGTAATTGGAGATAAGGACACACCATCTGTTAGACCAAGAAAGGCTTGATATAGGAGATTGCATATAAATTGAACTTTGAAAAGTTCTAAGAGTCATTCTAGTCACAGGGAATAAATATGACCTGTGCAAAGGCATGGAGAAGCAAGGTCAAATATGTTGAAGATCAGCAAGGTACAAGTACTTCCTTGTCCCTTGGTTTGTACTCACCAACTTCACCTCACAATCAATAATCATACTAGTGATAGAACATTCTACACATCTCAACATTCAGTTCCATAAGTGAAAATTGAAATGTGTAATCTTTTCTTCCTTATTCTGATTTCTTATACTACACTGGGAAGGCTCTCTACATGTATTGTTAGGTATCCAGACACTATTGTCATCAAAAGCAGCTGATGGATGAGAACTCCTCAAAATAAAGACACTGTCTTGTTAGAAAAGAGCTCTTGTAAAGAGCTTTTCTTTGGGTACTAAGACATATCCAAATCAAGTCATCTCCAGGTGGGCTAAAACTGAACTATAGCTCCCCATGGAACCAGATTTCTTCTATGCTTAATGGCTTCTGCAAAGCACCAATGGGCTCGGGGGATGCTCTTCAGTCTGCTGTGATTTGTGAAGAGTGTTTACAAGAAATAATGATGGGGCATAGGAATCATTTCTGCTTTCAGGGTTTTAGCAATAGAACCTTCCAAGCTTGCTGCTGCTCTTTCAACGTTGTCAGCCAGAAACTGTATTCGTTGACAAACTTGTGGCTACTCTCCAATTACCAACCCTAGGAGAACTGAGATGCAAGGGTTGGAAGTTGGTCCTGAAGAAATGAAGTTCAGAATTTCTTGATGGAATGTCACCAAGCAGAGGCATGAGGTCATCAAAGTGATCTTCAGAAGAGGGCAAGAGGAATGGGGCAACAGAGATGTGGTACCAAGATATGGAATATCAGAAATGCCACATCCAAATGGAAATAGGCCTAAAGAGAAACTAGAAGGAACATCAGTGGTCCTTACTATCACAAGTACGTGTTATCCTTCCACACGTAGTCTCTGGCTACATATGTTCTTTATATGTGGGGCACTCACGTGTGATCCCTATACATTGCCATTCCTCCCACTGATGATATGGATCTTTGTGGGAGAATATGCCCCAAGTTTACGGGTAAAATATTTTATAACTATGTTTCTCCAAATTTGCTTTAAATTAATTTATATTCTCTGACTCCTCTTCTACCTGGCCTCTCCTCAGTCTCTTTTGCTGGATCTTCACTGAGATCACTCCTATTGACCCTGGTTATCCCCCAAGGCTCTGTACTAGGTTGTCTTCTCTTCCCTCTATTTTTTGTTGTTGCAATATATTTTCTGCTCCTATGGACTCAGTTATAATCTATGCAGGTGATCTATATATCCAGCCCTAACCTCTCTCTTGATCTCCAGTCTTACATTTCCAACCACCTATTGAGCATCTTGAACTGAATATCTTACAGACATCTTAAACTCGGTCTACCCAAAACAGAACCCATTATTTCCCCCAAAGCCTTTTTCTCTAATTTCCCTCTTACTGGATAGGCCATTCTCATCCCAGTCCCGCTCACAATTTAGGAGCCATCCTCAACTCCTTACTCTCCCTCATGCTCCTTCCCCCATATAATCAATTGTCATGTCACCCTTTCTACTTTATATACACACATTTCTCTCCTCTTGCCCTGTTATCACCCTGGGACAGACTCTCATCAACTTTCACTTGAACTATTGAATAATTTCTAATTGATCATTCTCCCCATTCCATTCACTAAACTCCAGTTTACTCCAAGATTAAATATAAAATCTTCTGTTTACAATCGAGTCCTTTACGACTTGGCCCTTTTATCTCTCTCTAGCCTTCTTACATATTAATCTCCATGCCCCACCCCTCCACCACACAAACTCTTTGACTCAGTAACACTGGCCTCCTTACTGATCCTCAGATATAATACTCCATTTCCCCATTTCAACCATTTTCATTGGCTACCTCTCATGTATAGACAGGTCTCCTTCCTTATCTGTCTCCTGATTTTCCTGGTACTTTATTCAAGTGTTCATTAAAGCCCTACCTTCTTCAAGAAGGCTTTCTCAGTTCCCTTTAATCTTTGTGGCTTCCCTCTGACATTATCCCCAATTTAGCTTGAATGCATCTTGTTTATACATAGTTGATGCATGTTGTCTCCCTTATCAGACTGGGAACTCCTTGAGAGCAGAGACTGTTTGTTGCCTTTTTTGATTCTGCCCAAACACTTTCCATCCTACTACGAAATGTAGCAGAGGCTTATTTTACCTAGCCACATGAAAGAAAGCAAGAGAACAAGGGAGGAAATAGGCTGAAAATGTACTTGTGACGGTGGCTGATTCAGGCCTGACAGAAAAGGGACCAGAAAACCATGTGGAGTCAGACCTGTTCGTCTCAAAAGTTACACAGGGAGGGATCCAGGGCATCAACACTGCAATGTAAAGCAGCTCTTCAGCTCCATTAATCATCAACATTTAATTAAACGAATGCTAGGCACAAGGCAAAGCACTGGAGATATAAATAGGAAGATGAAACTGTTACTGCCTTTGAGGAAAATAAATTCTAATGCGAGAGAAAACTTGAATATAGTTAAGCATATACACAATATATACATGGATATAAGGTAGATTTGAGAGGGAATGCATTAGGAATTGAGAGGATCAGGAGAGGTTTCATGAAAAAGGTAGCATTTGAATTGCATCTTGGAGGAAACTCCAGCTTCCAAGAGAGACAAAGAGTAAGTGAATTACACTCATAGGAGATATTCACTATAAAGGCGTGAAGTTGGGAGATGTAGAAGCAACAGTATGTTGTAGGTCAGTATGATTGGATCAATGTGCAGAGGGAAACAGAGGAAAACAGGAAAGGGAGAACGGGGACAGATTGTGAAGATACAAAGGACGGACAGGGGTTTATATCTGGTCCTTGAGGCAATAGGGAGCCACTGAAATTTATTGGGGGAGGGAGGTTATGATATGATTACATCTGCCTTTAGGAAAATCACTTTGGTGGCTGTGTAGAAGATTTATTTAAGTGAGGAAAAGTATAGGAGATTTTTGCAAAAGTCCAGGAGAGAAGGGGTGAGAAACTAGGCAAGAAGAGTGATGATGCGTGTGGGGAAGGGGAGACATGTGAGTGATTTTGTGGACAAGATTTGGTAACTGATGAGATATGTGGGATGAGTGAAGAGTCAAAGATAACACCAAGATCATGAACCTGGTTGGTGGGAAGGATGATAATACTTGATAGTAATAGAAAATTGAATACTGAGGTGGGGTGGGATGGGAGGTAGATGAAATGAGTTTTATTGTGAACAAATTGAATTTGAGTGGCCTACATGATATCCATTTGGAAATGTCCACTTAGTAATTGGTGATACAAGACAGGTGCTCTGGAGAGAAATGAGAGCTGGATTTATAGATTGGGGAGTCATTTTTAGAGAAAAACTGATTGAATCAATGAGAGCTAATAAAGTCACTAAAAGACCATATAGAGAGAAGAGAGCTTATACCAGAGCCTTGGAATAAATAGCCAGTTAGTGCATATGATGAATTAATGGATGAATGAACATGAATATGAACTAACATGAATTAACGAATGAGTTAATAAAGAAGATTGAGAAAGAACAGTTCAACAAACAGGAGAGGGTGGTTATCAGTGTCAAATGCTGCAGAGAGGTTAAGTTGAGAGAAGACCATTTAATTTGTCTATTATGACAAATATCATTGGGAAGGCAGAGGTAAGATAGTGGATTAGCAAAAAGAACAGTGATCTCTCTCCCCAAACTCATTGAAACACATCTAGAAATTGTACCAGACCAAATCCTCATGGGAAAATCTAAGAAAAACTCATAGACTTACTTTCTTAGAAGACAAAGTCAGTGGGCATTAGGACCTGGCCACAAATGACAACAAGGACTGTATCCAACAGCAAGACAAGGCCTCAGAACCATAGCAGGGCACTGAGATCTCACATATAGTGTGGAAAGAGTCATCTGGCAAATTTATCATACCCAGTTCTGGGTTACAAATCCAGGGAAGATTGAAAAAAGGTCTGGACCCAGGGGTAGCATTCTGGAATGAGAAGCTGTCACAAGTCCTACTCTGTGTACCAAGCAAGGAAGAAGTTCAGAAGTAAGGAAAACAATATGGCTCAGAAAGGAGTAGAGAGAGAGGCCCCTGTTCCAGCTTCTAGCCTAATCTGAAGGCTGAAGAGAAATAGCCAGAATAGGAATCCCTGGAATCCCTCCTAGGAATATTTTAGCCAAATTCTGGAACTCCCAGGTCAAGAAGAAAATATTGCAGACATGCAGAAAGAAACAATTCAAGTATAGTGGAGCCACAGTCAGAATAACACAAGATTTAGCAGCTTCTACATTAAAAGACTGGAGGGCTTGGAATAGGATATTCTAGAGAACAATGGAGTTAGGAATAGGATATTCTGGAGAACAATGGAGTTAGGATTAAAGCCACAAATCATTTACCTAGCAAAACTGAATATAATCCTTCGAGGAAAAGGTGGTCATTCAGTGAAATAGAAGATTTTCAAGTATTTGTGATGAAAAGACCAGAGATGAATGGAAAATTTGATTTTCAAATACAGGACTCTGGAAAAGCATAAAGAAGCAATCAAGAAAGTTATCATAAGGGACTTCAATAATAAGGTTTATCTATTTACATTCCTACATGGGAGGATGATACTTGTAGCTCATTAGAACTTTCTCATTATTATAGGAATAAGAAAGAATGAGTCAGAGGGCACATATGTGTGTTGAATATAAAATGATAATATCTTTTTTTTAAATGATGGAATTAAGAGATAAGAGAGGAATCTACTGGGACAAAAGGAAAGGGAGAAGTAGAATGGTGCAAATTATCTGCCATAAAAAAGAGGCAAAAAAGCTTTTACAGTGGAGGGGAAGAGGAGAAGGAGATATACACTAAATATGAGTATAGAAATCTAGCTTAGCCTCAGGAAAATAGGAGGAGAATGAGATATGTAAAGCAGGGGGAGGGTAATAAAAGAAAGGAGATATTTGGGGGAGGGAATGGTCAGTATTAAAACACTTTTGAGGAGGAACAAGGTGAAAGAAGAGAGAAAAAATAGGGAGGGAAAATACAGTTAGCAATAGTAATTGTAAATAGAATTTTGAAGCAAGTTTCCTTGATAAGGCCTCATTTCTCAAACACAGAGGGAACTGAGTCAATTATATATAAAAAAATAAGAGCCATACCCCAATTGATAAATGATCAAAAGATATGATCTGTGTCCAAAGGACTTTAAATTCATGCATATCCTTTGACCTAAGACCATCACTACTAGAATGAATATCAAAAGAAATTTGAAAGCAAAAGGGAAATGGCCTATGCAAAAATAGTCATAGCAGCTATATTATCAGTGCAAAAAGGCTGGAAATTTAGGGGATGCCCATCACTTGAGGAATGGCTCAATAAACTATCTTGTGTGTTTATAATGGAATATTATTGTTCTTAGGGAAATGATGAGCAGAATGCTCTCAGGGAAAAAAACAAACACCAAAAAACTTGGAAAATCCTCCATAAACTCAAGAAAAGTGAAATGTATTGTATACAAAGTAATAACAATGTTCCAGGATGAACAGCTGTAAATGATTTTGCTGTCATCCACGACTACTCTGAAGGACTTATGATAAAAAATCCTATCCTTATCCAGGGAAGGAACTGATTGTGTCTGAATACAGATTGAAACATTCTTCCTTTCTCTCTTTATCTTTCTCTTTTTAAAACAATTTTTCTTGAAGGTTTTTATTTTCGTTAGGGTGGGAGATATGTTTTATTTCACAACTTGACTTTGATGGAAATGTTTTACATAATTTCACATGTGGTTTCTTAATTATGGATGGGGACGAGGGAGAGAATCTAGAACTCAAAAAATTTAAAAACAAATGTAAAAAAATTGTTTTGAATGTAACTGGGGGAAAATTGTAAATAAAGAAAAGAAAAAAAAAAAAGGGCTCTGCAGTCCTCACACCAAAAGTTTGCAAAACACTTTACTAATATTATTTGACTTTATTCTCACAACAACCTGGGAAGAAGGTGCCATCATTATCCCCATTCTATAGATGAGGAAACTGAAACATAAAAGTTTTAATGCCTTACCCAGGGTCACACATAATAATTATATGAAGCTAGATTTGAACTCAGGTCTTCCTGACTCCAGATCTGTACTCTATTCACTGTGCCATCTAGCTAAGTCTTACCCTGAAGGAGCTTACATCTTAATAGGAAGGGACATCATATATAGTGGAAATAGAGATAGGGAGTGGTGTTATGATTTTAAAAATTACATAGATGATGAATGTAGCCATAGAAAAGTAGACTGACAAATCCTTTTCAGGAATAGTAAAGGTAGTGTTTTTCACTGTACATGTGTGTGGTTGTATGTATTATGTGTGATAATAATGGGGATGGGGATCAACACACAACACAATACCTGGCACTTGGTAATATTTACTTGTTGATAACGAAAGATGGTATATGACAGTGGCAGTGATGGTTAGAAATGGTTAGAAAATGGGCTACTATTGGTGATGTGATAGCACTGGAGGCCATGTGATAACTCAATGCTTTAGGGGACTTGGTGATTTATAGCAGAAATATAGATAACTTGGTGGTTATAGCAGATGCTCCAGGGTCCCTTGTTACTACCCATACAATTTGATAGCAACAGAGGAGTGGGTTGCTTCGTCAGTTAAAAGAAGAGACAGTTTCCAGCTGACACTTTTCCCTTTCATTCTACCATCTACTATTATATAACTCAAAGATTTTCATTAAAGTGTGGCTCTTTTCCATCTCATCATTATGGTGATCTTGCTCATATGGCAGCTAATGCTGGGAGATTCAACTAATTGAACTTTTGTTTAAATCCAGGTTCTTTTTTCTGATTGTGTAGTGTGTGTGTGTGTGTGTGTGTGTGTGTGTGTGTGTGTTTGTATGTGTGTATTTCCTCATGTTATTAGCTAAACCAAGGTGGTTATGTTCAACTCAGAGGTGACCTGAGTCACCTATTTGAGTGGTCTCGATTCCTGGTGGTCTAGAGGTTAGTGACTATAAGAGAGTTATCAAGAATCCCCATTAAATCGGCCTCAGGTTCTAGGAGTGAAAGAATTCCCTCATTCCCGAATATTAGTTGCAAAATGAAAGTTTATTGTTAGATAGAAATCAGTTTATCCAGACACTGACTTCTATAGTGGCAGATTTATGGAAAATGAAGTTTTGCACTGAAAATGTCCCCACTGGATTTGAGCCAACTTGGGCTCTTCCAGCCCCGACTGGTTTTGATCTGCTCGGGTTTCTCAACCCCCACTAAGACAACCAATATAATGAGCTTCCATCAACAAAGGTCTTTGCAGATGGACCTCGGCAGCTCACTCAGCTGAGTAAATTGATGGAAGCTCATCCCAGTGGGGGTGGGAATAAGCCTGGACCTCCTATTGGAATTCAAAATGATGCTTTTGATCAGGATTTGTAATTGAATCAAAGACTCTGACATCCTGGACTGGGGAGGATATGCCTCAACCAGGAGGGTCTGGGAATCTGAAAAGAATCACAAATCAATCTGAAAGGAATCACAATTCAATAGGAAATACAGTTTTTTAAAGGGACCCCAACTGGCTTCAACCTCATGAATTCTAAAGGTTTGAAGATTCTGGGCCCAATGAATGGAGGGGAAGTTTTCTTCATCAGAAAGGATATCCTGGCCAACATCTGTCTGCAATTTTTTACCAGAGGACATGTACTGGGAGCTACTTGGAAAGTGTAGAGGCAAGGAAAGATATAAAATATGTAATCAATAATTGTGTTAACTGACATCACAGCAGATTTTAACATTAATTGAACGAAATTTACTAAATCCTCTTTTAAGTTTGTTTTTGCCAAATCCACACTTGTGGGTGTTTTATGTTTAGGAATCCTTTTCCTAAATAGGAAATGCATATCTGTATCACACCTGATTGATTTTTTTAACATAGAGTATATTGTCATCATCATCGTCGTCATCATTATCATCAAAACAACTGTAACTGTCAGAATTAGACATGATTTGCACTCATGACTTAACAGCCATACCTATAAAGGAACAGAGAGATTGAAACATGATATTTCAGAAGGCAAAGGATATAACAGGCTTATAATCAAGAATAACTTACCCAGCAAAACTGAGTATAATCCTTCGTGGATTATAATGGCTTATAATGAAATAAATGTTTTCTAAGTATTCCTGATCAAAATACCAGATCTGTCTAGACACTTTAAAGTGAAAATATAGGCATCAAGAAAAACACAGAACGATCAACATAAATGAACAATTCCAAGGAATTAAATAGGTTAAACTGCTTACATTTTAGCATAGGTAGATGATAATATGTCCCCTAATGGAAAAAAAGATATTGAAGGAGAATTTAGTAGTAAATTAAGAATAGAGAGCTTAATTGAAATGATATATTATCATTAGGGTTATACAAAGAGTCTAATTAGACAGAAGACCTAGAAATGGTTCTGTTATTTCTTAAGAATGGAAAGAGATGGGAAGAGAAATATGCTTGGGTTAAAAAAGGGAGAAGAAGGTTAGAGAAACTTATGTCATATAACTGGAGTTTACAATTTTCATTCTTTAGAAACAAGGAGAAAGAAATAGGGATAGTGACTAACACTTGAACATCACACTCATCTAAACTGTTCAGAAAAGGGAAGAATACATATATACACACATACACACAGCTACAGAAAAAAATTTCATTTAACAGGGAAATAGGAGGGAAAAGATAGTAAGGAGAAGGAGGAATTATAAGAAGGGTAGATTAAGAGAGGTATTAGTCCTAAGCAAAACAAACTATAAGAATGTACAAAAATATTTATAGTACTTTTTGAAGTGGAAAAGAATTAGAAACTGAGAAAGTATCCATCCATTGGAAAATTGATGAACAAGTTATGGTATATAAATATCATGAAATACTATTATGCTATAAGAAATGATAAAGATTATAGCTTCAGAGAAATTTAGGGAGACATGTAAAGACTAATTCAGAATGAGATATCCAGAACCAGGAGAATAATTTATATAGACAATGCTGTGAAGTCAAACAACTTTAAAAGACTTAAGAGTTCTGATCAATACAATGCCTAACAATGATTCCAGAGGATAGATGATGAAACATGTTACCTCTTGTTACAGAAGTGAAATAGAGTACAAAACGAGACATATTTTTAATGTGGTCAAGGTGGAAATTTGTTTTGCTTGACTTTATATGTTTGTAACAGGTTTTTTCTTTCTCAATTTGAGGGAGAGGTGTAGGATAGAGAAAAGGTGGATTTTTGCTAATTGAAAAAACTTAAAAAAATAAAGACAATTGATCTGAAAGATGAATTAAGATAAGTATTATTGGACTCCATGAGAACCATGTTGTTATTGTTTTAATATTGGAGTATATAAATATATAAAGAAATCATAAATGATAGTTGCCCTAAACTGTAAGGACTAGTAAACAAAGAAAAGACAAAAAAACTTACTAAGTTCTTCTGAAATCAATCCCCCAAAGAAAAATTCCTGTACTGCCTTAGGAAAAATTTAAATCTCATAAGTTAAAGAAAAAATACCACAAGCATCCAAAAATAATACAAGTACTAATGAACTATTGTCAGAATCACACAAGATCTGGATACTTCTACAAGAAGCCAGAGTGATACTGGAGTGCAATATTTCCAAACTTATGATGCAAAGTTGAGCATCTAGTATCTTAAGAGTTACCTTGAATTATCTATTAAACAATTGGGGATGGCTAAAGAAAATTATGGCATTTTAATTTAATTGCATAGTACTTTTCTATATAAAAAGACAAAAAGATGGAGGCAAATGTGAAGTGATATAGAATTCAATGAATAGAACAACTTAAAGAGGCATGTCAAAGTGGAAACCAAAAAAAAAACAAAAACAAAAAAACCTTTGAAAGACTTAAGAAGCATTTACTTAAAACCATCAGCAATCATTATCTGTAATGGATATAAGCAAGAAGCCTTCCCAATAGGATCAGAAGTGAAACAAAGATGTCTATTATCACCAATATTATTCAGTTTTGTATTAGAAATGCTAGTTGTAGAAATAAGAAGAAAAAATTGAAGGAACTATGATAGGAAAACCATGGAAAAACAAAATATTTAAAATCAGAAAAATATATACAAAAATGAGGGAAAAAATCAAGATACATCAATTAAAACTTATTTTAAAAAGAAATCTACCAGCCATAGCATCTCATTAACAGTGCCACAATGCTGGGGGAAAACAATTTACATGATAATTATATGACCTCAAAAAACTTATGGTAAAATATGCCTTCCACCTCTTTAGAGAGAAGTGGTAGCCCAGAAGTTGGGGATATAATGTCAGACATGAATAATATGAGGATTTGTTTTCTTTGAATATATATATATACATATACATATACATATATATATATATATATATATATATATATATATATATATATGAGAAGAGAGGTATGTAAGACAGGATAGGTGGGGATCAAATTGAAAGATAGTTATGAAAAAAAGTATCAAAAACTATTTTCTTCCTTTTCTTTTAGTTTCTCTTTTTAAAAGTAAGTTACATCTTTTTTCATCTTTGTCTCCAAATGTAGCTGTCCTGGTCCCTATCAAAGAAATCATTCATTGCAATGGAAGAAGAAGAAAAGTAAAAGTAAAATAAACAACAAGAGCCAACGCATCATCAGAGACGGTCATTATGTTCAACGGTCACATAAAAAACTTTAAAATTCTAAAATAAACTGAAGAAGGTAACCTTTCGTATATATATTGTCTTAGCCAAACATCATCACTATCATGATGTTCTGCAGTTCCTTTGCTTCTTTTTTTTCTGTTTATATTGTGGTCCTACTGACTTAATCCTGATGTCTGATGTCTTTCAACATTTTAAAAATTTATGTTACTATAATTATCATGTAAATTATTTTCCTCCAGCATTGTGGCACTGTGCCATAATGCTGTGGCTGGTAGATTTCCCTTTTTCTTTTATCTTTTTGGGCTACAGATCCCGTTGTGGTATCATTAGATCAAGGATATTGGCAGTTTAGTAGTTTTTTGGACATAGTTCTAAATTGCTTTCCAATGACTGGGTCAGTTCACAGTTCCAACAGTAAATAAATGTGCTTGTTTCCTCATAACCTCCAGCACTTGTCATTTTCCCATTTTTATCAGTCCTGCCAGTATGATGGGTGTGAAGCAGAACCTCAAAGATCTTATATCCACTCTTTAAATGAATCATTTTAAAATAAGAATAGTGACCCAAATCAATCTGGTTTTGTATTTGACTGGACTTACCTCAAGACATCAGATTGTATCTCTTGGTAGTACTTCTTGAATGAGGAGAAGCAGATACATTTTTTCATCTTTTTTGATCCTAAACTTGGTATTATAATTACATGACTTTCAGCAGGCTGTTATTCTTTCCATTTAAATTGTTATAGTCATTATGTTTATTGTTTGCCTTGTCTTGTTTCCTTGACTCTGATTCAGCTCATTTAAGTCTTTTATGCTTTTTTTTTGGTATTCATCATGTTCTGTTTCTCATAGCAGTAATATATGATTACATTCATGTACCACAATTTGTTTAGCCATTCCCTAATCAGTATACTTGCAGTATATGTTAGCAGTGGGATCTCTAATCAAAGAATAGGGGTATTTTAGTTACTTTCATCACTTGATTCCAAATTATTTTTCTAGAATGACTGGACCAGTTCACAATTTTTTGGTAAATTGTGATGAAATTTTTTCATTGTTGTTCAGTGGGTCATCATTTTTTAATGGTTCCCTTCTTATTTCCTTTTACTTAGTCATTCTTCCTGATCCGGGTAAAACAGAAGTTTGTAGCAAATGATGTAAAGTCATCGAGGTAAGGTAAGGTAAGGTTTTAAGAAAAGGTGATAAAGACCAAAAATTGTTAGTATGTTACCAAATGCCTAAGGCGCTCCAGGTACAGGAGGATGGTTCCTTTCATATTTTGAAACTTTATTTTTTATTCAAGTAACAAACTTTTCTCTCTCTCCAATTCACCCTGCCAGTGATTAAAAAAGGAAAAACAAAAGCTTAATAACAAATATGTGTAGTAAAGCAAAACAGATTCCCCCAATGATTATGTCCAAAAATGTTTATTTCATTATGCATATTTGGTCTATTACTTCTATGTCAGGAGATGAGTATTAGTCTTATCACCGACCCTCTTCAATCTTGGTTGAGTGTTGCATTTAAGTTTTTCAAAGTTGCTCATTTTTCCCCAATTTTGTTATAATAGTAATTGTTCTAGTTCTGCTTACTTCACTCTATATCAAGCCATAATGAACCTTCTCCAGTTTCTCTGAATAAAGTAATTTAATTATTTCTTAAATACCGTTGAATTATACTACATTCATATACTATATGTTTTTTGCTATGGGACCCACTTAATTTCCAGGTATTTTTACCATCAAAAAAGAGCTACTTGAATATTTTTTAAACATGTGGGCCCTTGTCCTCTTTCTTTTATCTCTTTTGTATAACAGTCATGGTAGCGACATTAGAATGTCAAAGGGAATGTACAGTTTAATAACTTTGAGTGCATAGTTTCAAATTTTTGGACAGTGAGGTACAATTATTATATTGGGGACATGACAACAGTGATGGTGAGTTTATGACTGTGGTTTGTGGGGATGTAAAACATTATTAGTGATCTGATGGTGATGTGACAATGTTTTGTGGGATAATGTGACAATGCTGATGGTCATGTGACTGTAAAGAGCTCAGTGATGGTGATGGGGTTTTGACAGTAAGTGTTGTATCAGTATTGATGGTAGTGATGTTATAGTATGGACTCTGGTAAAATGACAAGGCTGACATTTCATGAAAAGATTGTTCGGGCGATTTAAGTAGAGCTTTTGAAATAATGGTTGGGGTTACAGTTGAAGTGGTAATAAAATTTCTCATAGAGTGATGTGAGAGTGGGCTATAGCAGTGTGACACCAGTGGGAGCATGTGACAGTGCTGTGGAAATGAGTGTATGATACCCATGATACAGCAATGCTTGTGGTCAGAATAGGACACTACAGATTTTCAGTATTCGACAGGTATGACTGTAATGAAATAGTCATTGTTTTGTTGTTCAATCTTTTTTTTTTTCAGTCGGTCTGACTCTTCATGACCCTATTTGGGGTTTTCTTGGCAAAGGTACTGGAGTGATTTGCCCTTTCCTTTTCCAGCCCATTTTACAGATGAGGAAACTGAGGCACAGGCTGAAGTGACTTGCCCAGAGTCACATAGCTAGGATGTAGTTGAGGCTGAATTTGAATTTAGGACTGACTCCAGACTCAGTGCTCTATGCACTATGGCATTACCTAGCTGCAATGTAATGGTCACTGCAGGGGGTAAAAGCATTGCTGATGGTGGGAATGTGATAGTATTGGTTGAGATGTGACACTGCTGGTCATGGTCATGTGATACTGCTATTGTTTGTTGATGTAGATGTAAAAGAGAAGTTAGTGTTACTATTAGTTGTTTATTTATTATTACTAATAATATAATAATAAACTATATACTCTTTATTTATTATTATATATTTATATATTATTTACACATATCATATATAATATAGTATATTATTTATATACTAATAATACTAATTATTACCAATAGAGTTACTATTAAGATGATGGTACTGAGGACATGATGATGCATGTGACAGTGATGCTGGTAGGGATGTGACAGTGCTGACCACAGGAAATGAAGGTAATTCTGGTGACTTGATGGTGATAATAGTCAGATTACGATAATACCGATATTGGGGATAGGACAATTCAGAAAGAATTCATTCAGGCCCCTACTCTATTTCAATCAGTATTAATCAATTTGATAACAATCATAGATGATTTCTAATAGATAGATTTCTATTTTCCCCACAAGTTTTTATCCCAGTAGTTTTAGTTTAGGAGTTTATTAAATAATAATAATTAAATAATGTTACTCTGTCAGTTTTCTTCAAAGCCTTGTGTACCTAATCTGTTCACCTTATTGACTTTTGTGAGAATTATCTAGTACCCAAACTAGTACTCATTAATGCTTTGTATTACAGTTTGAGATTCAGTACTTCTAATCCTAACTCCTTTCTATTTTTCATTGATTGCCCTTACATTCTTGAGGTTTTGTTCTTCCAGATGAAATTTATTCTTATTTTTCTTGCTTTCTAAGCTAATCATTTGGCAGTTTGATTGTTATGGCATGGAATAAGTAAATTGATTTGGGTAGTTTTGCCATTTTTGTTATATTAGCATGACCCAGTTATAAGCAATTACGAGCTTTCCACTTGTTTAAGTATTTTATTTCTGCAAGATTAATTTATAGTTGTAATTTTATAGCTCTTGTGTGTGTCTTAGTAGTGTCTTAGTCTTTTAAAATATTTTATATATGTCATTTTTGAGTGAACATTTTCTTTTTATGTCTTCTTGATTTTTTGGTTAATATATAGAAAAGCTAAAGATTGGTATGAATTTAGATATCGCTACAGTAATTAAGTTATTCATGGTTTCATTTAATATTTTAGTTAACTTTCTAGGGATGATAACAAGGTTACCATCTGCTAAAAAATAATTTTGTTTCTTCTTTGCCAATGCTTATTTCCTCAATTTCCTTTTCTTGGTTATAATTTTTATGTGTCAAATAATCATGGTTGTAATGCATATCTTTCTTTGGTCTGTAAATTATTTAAATGCCTTGAATTTGTCTCCATTAGACATAATAAGGGGGTCTTTGTTCAAATAGTTGCTAGTTGGTTCCACATAGTGGATAGAGCATTGTCCTTGGAGTCAAGAGAATCTGAATTCAAACCTCAGATACTTACTAACTGTATGACTCTGGGCAAATCACTTAATCTTGATTGCCTCAAAAAAAAAGATATTAGTTGTATAGCAAAGAAAGATCTATTTGTTCTTAATCCTTTTAGTGTTATTACTTTGTAAAACAAACACGGCTTTTGCATTTCATCTAAAGAGTTTTCTGCATCTATTGCAATTGTGAATGTTTTTGTTTTTAATTTTGTCTATTTGTAATTATCCAATATTGAACCAACTTGCATTGCTACTATAAATCCAACCAGTTCATACTATAAAACATTTTATATGTGTTGCTGTACCTGATTTGTTAATATTTTATTTTTGAAATTTGCTTGAATATTCATAAGGTAATTTGATCTATAGAATTAGACTCAACTGAATGGGGAGAGAATGATGGGATAGGAATATGTTAATCATTGTGGATTAAGTTCCATTAGTCAATAGGTATTTATTAAGCCTACCATATACCAGGCATTGTACTAAGCCCTGGAAGAACAAAGAAAGGATGAAGACAGTCCCTGTCCTCAAGGAGCTTACAACATACAAACAACAATGTGCCAACAAGCTCTATACAGAACAAATAGGAAAAAAAATCTATAAAAGGAAGGCTCTGAATTTGGAAGGATTAGGAATGACTTCCCAGGGAAGGTGGGGGTTTTAGTTCAGACTTAAAGGAAGCCTTGGAAGCCAGGAGGGGAAGATGAGGAGGGAGAGAATTCCAGACATGGAAGAAAACAGAGACAGAAATAGAATATCTTGTATAAAGAACAGCAAGGAGACCAGTGTCATTGGATCAAGTGGTATATGAGGTGGATATGGGATATAAAATGCAAGAATACTTCAAAGGTAGAAGCTTTGAACACCAAACAGAATATTTTATATTTGATCTTGCAAATAATAGGGAGCCACTGAAGTGGTACTAAATAAAATAGTGACTGACATGATTGGACCTGTGATTTAGAAAAATAACTTTGGTGGCTAAGAAGAAGATGAACTGCAGTAGAGAGAGTCGTGGCAGGGGGACCAACTAGCAGGCTACTGTTATAGTCCAGGCATGAAGAGATGAAGGCTTGATCCAAAGTGGAGGCAATATCAGAGGACAGAAGGTGAAATATACACGAGATTTTGCAAAAGTGAAATTGGCATTGGATCTGTGGAAGGTACCTGCCTCTCCTCATTTCTTCAGAGGCTGAAGATCAGGCAGAAGACAGACATATTACAATGGAACACTGTTGCTTCTTGATGCAGAGGCTAGAGAATAGGCATGAGACTCAGAGAGAGAAATGCACAGGGTACTATGGAAGGTACCTTCTCTTTTCTCTCTAACCAGAGGTGGGAAAAGAGGCAGAAGGCTCATGAAGATCAGACAGGAAACTCACAGAAGGTATCTGGGTCTCTTCTTTCCTCCTCTCATCTTTCTTCTGGAGGCTGGAGATCAGGCCGAAGACAGACCTAGCTCAATGGAACGTGTCCATCGCTCCTTTTTTGATCCAGAGGCTAGAGACCAGTCAGGAAGCTTGTGGAAATCAGGATGGAGAAGCACAGGCATGAGGGACCCAGCTTTTCTCACTGCCAAGGAAGACTGGAGACCCATCAGTAGACTCAAGGACATCAGGCAGGAGATACATGGGAATGATGAAATGTGCCCACCTTTTCTCTTTTCTCTTCTCTTCTTCCCTGCAGAGGCTGGAGATCAGACCAGAGAAAGATGGAGTCATTTGACTCTTTTGTTTACATTTTCACAAGAGGATAGAGGCCAGGCAGGAGACTCAAGAAAATCAGGCAGGAGAGTCCTGGTGCATTCTGGAAGGCACTGCCACTTTTCCTCTCTCTTTCTTCTCTCTGGAAGCTGGAGATGAGGCAGGAGGTAGGAAGGGCACTGTGAAGGGCACACATCTCTCTGCCATCCACAAGCTGATGGTCAAAAAACAGATGCTCTGGATGGAATGGAAGACTCCCACTTTTCCTCTTTGATTCAGAAAATGAAATTTATGTAGGAAATTTATTGGGATCACACAGGAGATAGGGCCTAGTGAAACAGATCTTTTAAAAAGATTCATTATTATTAAAGTAAAATGACTAGTAAATTATCAGAAAAAATTATTATTGTATGTCTCTATAATATGAAAAAATATCAAATTAAAATCCCAAAGCATTGTATCTGTGACAAGGTTCACTAATTACCAGAGATACAGTTATTATTATTTCTCATATTGATGCAATAACAGTTTATAAAGAAGTTTAGCAGTTATTTTTAAAGGGATCATTATTATTATTATTATTATTAAAATAAAACAAACATGAAATCATCACAAATAATAATTATACTATATATATGATATGAAATTAAAATCCCAAGAGATCCTATCATATACAGCAAGTTTTAGTAATCAGCAGATCTAAATACAGTTATTATTACTTCTCTCATGTTGAAGCAATAACCATTTGTGAAAGGGTTTAACAGGTCTTTAAAAAGGAATCATTAAACATCAAAATAAAACAACTATCAAATTATCACAAACAATAATTATTTTGCTGTGTCTATAAAATGTAAAATAATATCAAATTAAAATCCTAAGAGATACTGCCTCAGACAGACAGTTTTACTAATCACGGAACTAGATGTAGTTATTATTCCCTCATTTTGATGCTATAACAGTTAATGAAAAAGTTTAACAGAACTTTAAAAAAGAATCATTATTATTAAAATAAAGCGAACATTAAATTATCACTAACAATAATTATTATACTATGTCTATATAAACATGAAATAATATCATTAAAATCCCCAAAGATCCTATTTCAAACATCAAGTTTCAGCAATTACCAGGGTTAGATACAGTTACTATTATTTCTCTCATGTTTATGCAACATCAGTTAATGACAAAAGTTTAACAGGTCTCTAAAAGAGAAGCATTATTATTAAAAGAAAACCAGTAAATTATTTCAAATAAAGTTCATTACACTATGCGTATATAATATGCAGTAATTTAAATTTAGAATCCTCTGAGGTCCTTACTCATTCAGCTAGTTTCACTAATCACCAGGCTTTAATATAGTTGTTATTTCCCTCAATTTGATGCAGTTTATGAAACAGTTTATGAAAGGGTTTTACAGGTTTTTAAAAAGAATGATTATTATGAAAATAAAACAACCTTTAAATTATCAGAAACAAAAATTGTTATAGTATGTCTCTATAATATGAAATAATATCAAGTTAAAATCTCACAGGATGCTACAAAAGACTACAGGTTTCACTAATCACCAGTTACAGTTATTATTTCCCTCATGTTGATGCAGGAACAGTTAATGAAAAAGTTTAACAGTTATTTCAAAAAGAATGATTATTATTGAGATAAAACAACCATTACGTTATCACAAACAATAATTATTATAGTATGTCTTTATAACATGAAATATTATAAAATTAAAATCCCAAATGATCCTATCATAGGCAGCAAATTTCACTAATCATCAGGCCCACATACTGTTATTTTTATTATTTCTCATGTTTATGCTATAACAGTTAATGAACAATTTTAATAATTCTTTAAAAAGTCATCATTATTAAAATAAAACAAGGTTTAATTATCACAATTTATATTCATTATAGAATATCTATATAATGTGAAATAATATCAAATGAGAATCTCAAAACATCCTATCTCAGATTGCAAATTTCAATAATAAGTAAACCTAGAATTATTATTTTCTCTCGTTGATGCAATCAGTTTTTGAAAGTGTTTAACAGATCTTTAAAAAGAATCATTACTATTAAAATAAAACCACCATTAAATTATCAAAACCAATAATTATTCTAGTATGTCTATGTAATATGAAATATTATCAAATTATAATCCCAAAGTATCCTCCCTCAGATAGCAAGATTCAAAAATCAGCAGGGCAGTAACATTAAATGAAAAATTTAACACATTGTCAAAAAAGAAGCATTAGTATGAAAAGAAAACAACCATTAAATAATCTCAAATAATATTTATTATAGTATTAAAATACTATTAATATTATATGAAATAATATCTAAATACAATCCCCAAATATCTTAATGCAGACAGCAAGTTTCACTAATCACTAGGGCTACATAGAGTTACTATTATTTCTCTCATGTTGATGCAATAAGTTTATTAAAAAGTTTAACACGTCTTCACAAGAGTCATAATTATTAAAATGAAACAACCATGATGTTATTACAAATAATGCTCATTATACTATGTCTAAATCATATGAAATAATATCAACATATAATCCTCAAATATCCTATCTTAGACACCACATTTCACTAATCATTAGGTTTAGATACAGTTATTAATATTTTTCTCATGTTGATTCAATAACAGTTAATGGAAAAGTTTAACAGGTTTTTAAAAAAGAATCATTATTATTAAAAAAAACAACCATTAAATTACCAAAAATCATATTCAATATAATAATTCTATATAATATGCAATATTTTTAAATGAAAATCCTAAGAGATCATATCACAGATAGCAAATTTCAGTAATCATCAGGCTTAGATTAGGGCTAAATACAGATATTTTTATTTACCTCTTGTTAATGCAATAACAGTTAATAAAAAAGTTTAACATATGTTTACAAATCATTATTATTAAAATAAAAAAATTAAATTACTACAAACAATAATTATTATGATATTTCTATATAATATGAAATGTCAAATTAAAATCCCCCAAATCCTACCTCAGACAGCAAGTTTCAGTAATCACCCAGCCTACATACAGTTATTTTTATTTCTCTCATGTTGATGCAATAATAATTAATGAAAAAGTTTAACAGGTCTTTAAGAATCATTATTATTA
Organism: Antechinus flavipes; assembly: GCF_016432865.1. Lineage (NCBI taxonomy): Eukaryota > Metazoa > Chordata > Mammalia > Dasyuromorphia > Dasyuridae > Antechinus > Antechinus flavipes. The sequence goes on along the minus strand of NC_067404.1, from coordinate 31,791,616 downwards.
ACATAAAACAATCATTAAATTATAAATTAAATTATCACAAATAATATTCATTATACTATTGCTATACAATGTGAAATAATATCAAACTAAAATACTAAGAGATGCTTTCTCAGACATCATTTCACTAATCCCTAGGGCTAGATTCAGTTATTGTAATTTTTCTCATGTTGATACAGTAAAAGTTAATGAAAAAGTGTAACAGAGTATGTAAAAGAATCGTTATAATTAAAATAAAATCATCATATTTTCAATAATAATATTCATTATAACATGTCTATTTAATATGCAGTAATATAACATTAAAATACCAAAGATTTTCTCTCAGGTAGGTATTTTCACACATTACCAAGTTTAGATACAGTTATTATTATTATAATTTCTCATGCTGATGCAATAACAGTTAATTAAAAAGTATAATGGGTCTTTCCTAAAGAATAATTATTATTAAAATAAAACAACCATTAAATTATCACAAATAATATTCATTATGGTATATCTATATAATATGAAATCATATCAAATTAAATCCCAAGAAATTGTACCTCAGATAAATTTCACTAATCACCTGTCCTAAATACATTTTTATTACTATTTCTCTCATGTTGGTGTCATATCAGTTAATGAAAAAGTTTAATAATTCTTTAAAAATGAAAAATAATTATTAAAATAAAATAAGCAATAATTTTTCACAAATAATATTCATCATAGTATGTCTATATAATATGTAATAATATCAAATTAAAATCCCCAAAGATGCTACTGCTGGCAGCAAGTTTCATTCATTACCAGGGCTAGATACAGATACTATTATTTTTCTTATGCTGATGCAATAACAATTAATGAAAAGAGTTTAACAAGTCTTTAAAAGGAATCATTTTTCTTTAAAAAAAAGCATGAAAATATCACAAATTATATTCATTATAATATGTTTATATAATATTAAAAATGTGAAATTAGAATCCCTTGAGATCCAGAGACAGCTAGTTTTGCTAGTCACCACGCCTAGTTACAATTATTATTATTTTTGTTATTTTGCTGCAATAACTGTTAATGAAAATGTTTCACTAATCACCAGTACTAGATCCTGTTATTATTATTTCTCATGTTAATGCAATAAATGTTAATAGGAAAAGTTAATAGTTCTTTTAAAAAGAATATTATTATTAAAATAAAATCTCCTTAAATTAACACAAGTAATACTCATTATACTGTGTCTAAATAATATGAAATATTATCAAATGAGCATCCCAAGACCTCTTACCTTAGTTTCAGTAGTGAGTCTTCCTTAATTAGGTTATTATTTCTCTCATGTTGGTGCAATAACTGTTTGTGAAAAGGTTTAACAGGTCATTAAAAAAGAATCACTATTATTAAAATAAAACAATCATTAGGTTATCACAAATAATATTCACTATAGTATTTCTATATAATATGGAATAATATCAAATTAGAATTCCAAAAGATCCTAACTCTGCCAGCAAGTTTCACTAATCACAAGGCCTAGATATTATTATTATTTCTCACGTTGACGCATTAACAGTCAATGAAAAAATTAACAGTTCTTTGACATTATCTCATATTATATAGTCATACTATAATGAATATTAATTATGATAATTTAATGGTTATTTTATTTTAATAATAATGATTCTTTTAAAAGAACTGTCAGTTTTTCATGAATCATCATTATTATTAAAATAAAATAACCATTAAAATGTTGCAAATAATATTCAAAATGTCAAATTAAAATTCCAAACATCTTACCTAAAAAGTAAGGTTCAATAATGAGCAGCCCAATAATGAGCCTATAGAGTTATTATTACTACCCTCAATGCAATGCAATAACAGTTAATGAAAAAGCTCAACAGGTATTTACAAAAGAATCATTATTATAAAATAAAAAAACATTATCACAAACAATAATTATTACAGTATTTCTATATAATATGAAATGATGTCAAATTAAAATCCCCAAAATCCTTCCTCAGACTGAGTTTCAGCAATGAATAGGCAGATAGTTATTATTATTTCTCTCATGCTGATACAATAACAATTGATGAAAGAGTTTAACAGTTGTTTCCCAAAGAATCATTATTATTAAAATAAAACACACATTAAATTAACAGAAACAATAAAGATTATATCTACATAATATGAAATAATATCAAATAAATATCCCTAAAGGTCCTACCCCAAATAGCAAGATATACTAATCACCAAGTCTAGATACAATACTATTATTTCTCTCATGTTGATGCAATAACAGTTAATGAAAAAATTTTAAGAGGTATTTAAAAATGAATCATTATTATTAAAATAACAAAACCATTAAAATATCACAAATATTAATTATGATATTTTATATAATATGCAATAATATGAAATTAGAATCCCATGAGGACCTAACTCAGTTTCACTAATCACCAGGCCTAAATATAGTTATTATTATTTCCATTATTTTGAGGCAATAACATTTAATTAAAATGTTTCATAGGTCTTTAAAAAAGGAATCATTATTATTAAAATAAAGCCACCATTAAATTATAAGAAATTATTATTATTATTTGTCTGTATAATATGAAATAATATCTATGTAAAATCTTGACTTCCAACAACAAGTTTCACAAATCACTCAACTTAGATGCAGTTATTATTATTTCTTATGTTGATACATTAACAGTTAACACAAAAGTTTAACAGGTCTTTAAAAATAATCATCATTATTAAAATAGAACAACCATTAAATTATCAAAAATAATATTCATTATACTATTTCTATATAATAAGAAATAATATCAAATTAGAATTCTGAGTGATCATATTTTAGACATCAAGTTTTGCTAACTACCAGGGCTAGTTTTAGTTATTATTATTTCTCTCATGTTGATACAATAAAAGTTAATCCAAAAGTTAAACAGGTCTTTAAAAGGAGCTATTATAAAAATAAAACAAGCATCATATTATCAAATATACTATTCATCATAGTATATCTTTATAATATGAAATATCAAGTTAAAATCCCCCTAAATTTTACCTCTGACAGAAAGTTTCAGTAAACACTAGACCTAGACACAGTTATTATTATTTCTCTCATTCACATACAATAACAGTTTTTGAAAGGGTTTAACAGGTCTTTTAAAAAGTATCATTATTGTTAAAATAAAATAAGCATTAAATTGTGAAAAACACTAATTATTATAGTTTGTCTATATAACATGAAATTATATCAAAATAAAATCCCAAAAGATCCTACCACTGACAGCAAGTTTCACTAATCACCTGGCCTAGATACTGTTAATGTTATTATTTCTAATATATCTGCAATAACAGTTTATGAAAAAGTTTATTAAGTCTTCACAAAAGAGTTTTATTATTAAAATAAGACAACTATAATGTTACCACAAATAATATTCATTATAGTATGTCTATATCAAATGAAATAATATCAAAGTATAATCCCAAAAGATCCTATCTCAGACATCAAGTTTCACTAATCAATTGGGCTAGACACAGTTATTATTCCTCTTATGTTGATTCAGGAACAATTAATGAAATGTTTAACAGGTTGTTAAAAATGAATCAGTCTTATTAAAATAAAACAACCAAGAAATTATCACAAATAATATTAATTATAGTTTCTCTATTTAATATGAAATAATATCAAATTAAAATCATAAAAGATCCAAAGTCAGACAGTAAGTTTCAGTAATTACCAGGCCTAGATACAGTTATTATTATTTCTCTCATGTCAATGCAATAACAGTTAATGCAAAAGTTTAACAAGTTCTTAAAAAGGAATCATTATTGTTAAAATAAAACAAACATTAAATTATCACAAACAATAATTATTATAGTATAAGTTTATAATGTAAAATAATATTAAATTAAAATTCCAAAAGATCATACCTCTGATAGCAAGTTGCACTAATCCCCAGGCTTAAATACTGTTATTCATACTATTTATCATGTGAATGCAATAACAGTTAATGAAAAAGTTTAAAAGGTCTTTTAAAAAATCATAATTATTAAAATAAAACAATAATTAAGTTATCACAAATATTATTCATTATACTATTTCTATACAATATGAAATAATATCAATTTAGACCCCAAAAGATCCTACCTCTGACAGCAAGTTTCCCTAATCAGCAAGCCTTGATACAGTTTTTGTTATTATTTTTCATGTTGCTGTTCTAACAGTTAATAAAAAAAGTTTAACATTTCTTTAAAAATGAATCATTTTTATTTAAATAAAATAACAATGAATTTTTCACAGATAATATACATTTTATTAGGTCTATATAATATGGAATAATATCAACTTAGAATCCCAAGACATCCTACTTCAGAGAGTAAGTTTTAGTAATGAGGCTTAGATATGGTTATTACTATTTCCCTCATGTTGATGCAATAAGAGTTTATGAAAGGACTGAAAAGGTCTTCTAAAAGAATCATTATTATTAAAATAAAACCCTTATAACAATAATTATTATAGCATGTCTATAAGTTATGGTATGTCTATAAATTATGGAATAATATAAAATAAAAATACAAAGAGATCCTACTTCAGACAGTAATAGATTATGAAGGAGTTTAACAGATCTTTTAAAAGAATCATTATATTAAAATAAAACAACCATTAAATTATCACAAACAACAATTATTATAGGATGTCTAAATAATATGAAAAATATCTAAAATCTCAAAAGGTTCTACCTAAAACAGCAAATTTCCCTAATCACCAGAGTTAGATATGGTTACAATTATTTCTCTCATGTTGATGTAATTACAGTTTTTGAAAAGTTTTCACATGTGTTTTAAAAAGAATCATCATTATTAAAATAAAACATCTATTAAATTATCACTAACAGTAATTATTATAGTCTGTATAATGTGAAATAATATCAAATTAATATTACAAAAGGTTCTACTTCTGACAGCAAGTTTCAGTAATCACCAGGCCTAGTTACTGTCATTATTATTATTTCTTGTATTGTTGCAATAACAGTTAATGGAAAGGATTAACAGGTCTTTAAAAAAGAATCACAAGTGTTAAAATAAAACAGTTACGTTATCTCCAATAATATTCATTGTATTATTTATATACAATATGAAATCGTTTCAAATTAGTATCCCAAAGTTCCCACCTCTGATGCTGTTTCACTAATCTCCCGGCCTTAATTGTTATTATTTTTCACATTGTTGCAATAACAGCCAATTAAAAATTTCCTTAAATAATTCTTTTAAAATGAGTCATTACTATTAAACAAAATGACCAATTATCACAAATAATATTTATTACAGTATGTTTGTATAATATGAAATAATATCAAATTAAAATCCCAAGATATCCTATCTCAGATGGTAAGATTCAGTAATGAGCAGGCCTAGATATAGTTATTATTTCTCTCATGTTTATACAATAATAATTTATGAAATGGTTTAACAAGTCTTTTAAAAAGAATCATTATTACTAAAACAAGCCTTAAATGATCACAAACAATAATTATTATACTCCATCTATATTATATGAGATAATATCAAAGTAAAATCCCAAAAGAACCTACCTCAAACTGCAAGTTTCACTAATCACCAGGGCTAGATATGATTATTATTTTTTCTCTCATGTGATGCAATAATAGTTAATTTAAAAAGTTTAACAGGTCTTTAAGACAGTCATTATTATGAAAAAATCATCCAATAAATATCACAAATAATATTCATTTTAGTATGTATATAATATGCAATAATATGAAATTGGAATGCTATGAGGTCCTAACTCAGACAGTTATTTTCACAAATCACCAGGCCTAGATAAAGTTATTATTATTTTCTCATGTTGATGCAATAACAATTAATGAAAAAGTTTAACAGGTCTTTAAAAATAATCATTATTTTTAAAACAAAACAACCATTAAATTATCATTAACAATAATTATTATAATATACCTGTATAATATGAAGTAATATCATATTAAAATCCCAAAAGTCCCTATCTCTGACAGCATTTCACTTATCATCATGGCTAGATATATTTACTATTATTTCTTTCATGTTGTTGCAATAACAGTTAATGTTAACTGTTAATGTTAATGTTAAATAATAGATAGGAAGTTTCTTGCATCACCAAACCTAGACAGTTATTATTATTTCTCTCATGTTGATGAAAGAACATTTATGAAAGCATTTAACAGGTCTTTAAAAAAGAATTACCATTATTAAAATAAAACAACCCTGAAAGTGTCAGAAATAATATTCATTATACTAGGTTTATATAATATGCAACATATGAAATTGGAATCCCACAAGGTCCTAACTCTGATAGAAAGGTTAACTAAACACCAGCGTTAGATACAATTATTATTATTATTATTTCATCATTTTGTTTCAATAATGATGAAAAAGATTAACAGGTATTTAAAAAACAACCATTATTATTAAAATAAAACCACCATTAAATTATCAAAACATTAATTATTATATTAACTCTGTATAATATGAAATAATATCAAATTAAAATCCCCAAAGACCTTCACTCCAATGGAAAGCCTAGATACATTTATTTTTATTATTTCTCTCATGTTGATGCAATGTAAGTTAATGAAAAAGTTAAACAGGTCCTTACAAAGAGTCATTATTATTAAAATAAAACTACCCTCATATTATCAAAAATAAAATTTATTATATTACGTATTTATAATATATAATAATATCAAATTAAAACCCCACCTCAGATAAGAAGTTTCTTCCACCACCAAACCTAAGTTATTATTATTATTATATTTCTCACATCAATGCAGTAACAGTTAATGAAAGAGATTAACAAGTCTTTCAAAAAGAATAATCATTAATAAAACAACCATTAAATGATTACAAATCATATTCATTATAGTATGTCTATATAATATAAAATAATATCAAAGTATAATCCCAAAATATCCTACCTCAGCCATCAAGTTTCACTAATCACTAGCGTTAGATACAGTTATTATTATTTCTCTCATGCTGAGACAATACATGTTAATGAAAAAGTTTAACAGGTCCTTAAAAAGAATCACTATTACTAAAATAAAACAACCATCATATTATCATAAATAATATTCATTATAATATGTCTATAGTATTTACAATAATATCAAATTAAAATGCTAACAAATCCTACCTCAAATAGGAAGTTTCACACATTACCAAGCCAAGATACAATTATTATTTTTATAATTTTTCATGTTGATGCAACAAGAGTTAATGAAGAAGTTTAACAGGTCCTTAAAGTAATCATTAGTATTAAAATAAAATCACCATTAAATTGTCACAAATAATATTCATTATACTATGTGTATTTATTATGAAATAATATCAAATTAAAATCCCAAAGATCCTACCTCAGTCAGCTTGTTTCAAGATCAGCAGGGCTAGATGCAGTAATTATTATTTCTGTTATGGTGATACAATAACAGTTAATGAAAAGAGTTTAACAGCTCTTTAAAAAAGAATCATGATTATCAAAATAAAACAACCTTTAAAATATCACAAATAATATTCATTATCATATGTTTATGTAATATGCAATAATATGAAATTAGAATCATACAAAATCCTAACTCAGACAGCTAGTTTTGCTAGTCACCAGGCATATATACCATTATAATTTCTTTTGTCATTTTGATACAATAAGAGTTAATGAAAAATTTAACAGATTTTTAAAAAGAATCATTATTGTTAAAATAAAATAATGATTAAATTATCACAAACAATAATTGTTATATATATATGTCTATATAATATGAAATAATATCAAACTAAAATCCCAAAAGAGCCTTCCTCAAACAGCAGGTCTCAGTAATCCCCAGGCCTAGACACTGTTATTATTATTATTATTTCTTTTGATGACACAATAACAGTTAATGAAAAATTAGACAGGTCTTTTAAAAAAAGAACCACAATTATTAAAATAAAATAACAATTACATTATCAGAAATAATAGTAATTATATTATCTTTATACAATATGAAATAATATCAAATTAAATGCCCAAATGAGCTTCTCTTTGACACCAAAGTTCACTAATCACCCAGCCTATATACTGTTATTGCTATTATGTCTCATATTGGTGCAATAACAGTTAATGAAAACGTTTAACAGGTCTTTATAAAAGAATCATTTTAAAAAGACAACCATTAAATTATCATAAGTAATGTTCATTATAGTATGTCTATATAATATGAAATAATATCAAATTAGAATCCCAAGACATCTTACCACAGACAGTAAGTTTCAGTAATGAAAGGCCAGGAGCTGTACCTTCTGCAGCCAGCCAGCGGGCCTCGCTCCTGCCCCCCTGCAGGGCTTAGCATTTCTTCACCATCTCCTACACTTATTCTTATTTCGTTCATGTTGATGCAATAACAGTTGATGAAATGCTTTAAGATGTTTTTTAAAAGAATGATTTTTTTCTTAAAATAAAACAACCATTCAATTTTCACATGCAGTAATTATTGTAGTATGTCTATATAATATGAAATAATATCAAATTAAATTATCAAAAGATCCTATGTCAAACAGCAAGTTCCTTTTTTTCTACTTTACCTGAAACATAATAGATTCCACCCCAGCCTTTTACTTTTACTTTGTATGTACCACTTTGTTTTATATATGTTTCTTGTAAACAATATAGTGAAGGAATCTGGCTTTTAATCCAGTCTGCTTTCCACTTCTGTTTTATGGGAGAGTTCATCCCATTCACATTCACAGTTAAAATAACTAATTCTGTATTTCCTGCCATCTTATTTACCTCAAGTTATGCTTTTCTCTTTTCTTCCTCCCTTCCTTTCTCCCCAGTATTTTGCTTCTGACCACCACCTCCCTCAAACAGCCCTCCCCTTCACAGTACCTCTCCCTTTCTTTTCCCCTCTCCCCCCACTTTCCTATAAGGTGAGACAAGTTTCTCTGTGAAACCAAATATTCCCTCTTTGAGCCAAATCTGATGAGAGTAAGATTCACACAATGTTCATCTTCCTCCCTTCTTTCCCTCAGTTATAATAGATCTTCTTTGCCTCTTCATGAGATGTAATTTTCCTCATTTTCTTCTTTTTCCAGTACAATCCCCTTTTCACCTTCCATTTCTTTTTCATATAATCACAATAAAATCAAAATATACCTGTACTCTTTAAGTATACCCATAACAGAGATATATTTCTCAAGAATTCTTTCATTTTTACCTTTTTATGCTTCTCTTGAGTTCTGTATTTAGAGATCAAATTTTTTGTTCAATGCTGGTCTTTTTATCAAAATAAATGAAATTCACTTGAGTCATTGAATGTCTATCTTTTTTCTCTGAAAGACAATGTTCAGTTTAGCTGGATAGTTTATCCTTGGCTGCAATTCAAGTTCCTTTGCCTTTTGGAATATTAGATTCCAGGCCCTTCAATCCTTTAAGGTAGAAGCTGCTAGAACCTGGGTAATCCTGATTGTGGCTCCTCTCTGTTTGAGTTGTTTCATTCTCATTGCTTGCCAATAATTCTGAAATCTTGCTATGATATTCCTTGGAGTTTTCATTTTGGGGTCTCTTTCAGGAGCTGATCAGCAAATTCTTTCAATGGCTACTTTATCTTCTGGTTCTATGACTTCAAAGCAGTTTTCCTTGATGATTTCCTGAAAGATGATGTCTAGGCTCTTTTTTCATCATGGTTTTCAGCAACTCCAACAATCTTTAGATTTTCTGTCCTAGATCTATTTTCCAGGTCAGTTGTTTTTTCCAATGAGGTATTTCACATTTTCTTCTTTTTTTTTCATTTTTTGGCTTTGTTTGACTGATTCTTAAAGTGTTATTGAGTCATTCACTTCTATTTCTTCAATTCTAATTTTTATTGTATTATTTTCTTCAGTTACCCCCTTTTTAAAGCTCCTTTTGTATTTGACCAATTGAATTTTTTTAATTATAGCTTTTTATTTACAAGATATATGCATGGGTAATTTTTCAGCATTCACCCTTGCAAAACCTTCTGTTTCAACTTTTCCCCTCTTTCTCACCATCCCCTCCCCTAGATGGCATGTTAAATCATGTATACATATCCATACAGTTATTTTGCTGTACAAGAAAAATCAGACTTAGAAATAAGGTAAAATTAACCAGAGAAGGACATAAACAATGCAAGTGCACAAAAATAGAGGGAGTAGAAATGCTATGTTGTGGTTCACACTCCTTTCCCAGAGTTCTTTCGCTGGGTGTAGCTGGTTCTCTTCATTATTGAACAAATGGAATTGATTTGGTTCATCTCACTGTTGAAGAGAACCATGTCCATCAGAATTGGTCATTATATAGTATTGTTGCTGAAGTATATAATGATCTCCTAGTCCTGTTCTTTTCATTCAGCATCAGTTCATGTAACTCTCCCCAGACCTTTCTGAAATCATCCTGCTGGTCATTTCTTACAGAACAATAATATTACATAACATTCATATACCACAGTTTATTCAGCCATTCTCCAATTGATGGGCATCCTTTCAATTTCCAGTCTAGCCACTACAAAAAGGGCTGCCATAAACATTTTTGCACATACAGGTCCCTTTCCCTTCTTTAGTATCTCTTTGGGGTATAAGCCCAGTAGTAACACTGCTGGATCAAAGGGTATGCACAGGTTGATTACTTTTTGAGCATAGTTCCAAATCACTCTCCAGAATGGCTGGACATATTCACAATTCCACCAACAATGTATCAGTGTCCCTGTTTTCCCACATCCCCTACAACATTCAACATTATCTTTTCCTGTCATCCTAGCCAATCTGACAGGTGTGTAGTGGTATCTCAGAGTTGTCTTAATTTGCATTTCTCTGATTAATAATGACTTGGAGCATCTTTTCATATGGCTAGAAATAGTTTCAATTTCTTTATCTGAAAATTGTCTATTCATATCCTTTGACCATTTATCAATTGGAGAATGACACAATTTCTTATAAATTAGAGTCATTTCTCTATATATTTTGGAGATGAGGCCTTTATCAGAACCTTTGATTATAAAAATATTTTCCCAGTTTATTGCTTCCCTTCTACTCTTGTCTGCATTAGTTTTGTTTGTACAAAAGCTTTATAATTTGATATAATCAAAATTTTCTATTTTGTGATCAATAATGATCTCTAGTTCTTCTTCGATCACAAATTCCTTCTTCCTCCACAGGTCTGAGAGGTAAACTATCCTATGTTCTTCTAATTTATTTATAATCTCATTCATTATGCCTAGATCATGAGCCCATTTTTACCTTATTTTGGTGTATGGTGTTAAGTGTGGGTCAGCGCCTACTTTCTGCCATACTGATTTCCAATTTTCCCAGCAGTTTTTGTCAAACTGTGAATTCTTATCCCCAAATCTGGGGTCTTTGGATTTGTCAAACACTAGATTATTAAAGTTATTGACTATTTTGTCCTGAACCTAACCTATTCCACTGATCAACTAGTCTGTTTCTTAGCCCATATCAAATGGTTTTGGTGACCACTGCTTTATAATATAGTTGTAGTTCTGGTACAGCTAGGCCACCTTCATTTGATTTTTTTTTAATTAGTTCCCTTGAAAGTTTTGACCTTTTGTCCTTTCAGATGAATTTTGTTGTTATTTTTTTTCTAGGTCATTAAAATAGTTTTTTGAGAGTCTGATTTGTATAGTACTAAATAAATAGATTAGTTTAGGGAGTTTTGTCATCTTTATTATATTTGCTCGATCTATCCAAGAACACTTAATATTTTTGCAATTGCTTAGATATGACTTTGTGTGGAAAGTGTTTTGTAGTTTTGCTCATATAATTCTTGACTTTCCCTTGGCAGATAGATTCCCAAATATTTTATACTATCAGTAGTTACTTTAAATGGAATTTCTCTTTGTATCTCTAACTGTTGGATTTTGTTAATGATATATAAAAATGCTGATGACTTTGTATCCTGCAACTTTGCTAAAGGTTTGGATTATTTCTAGTAGCTTTTTAGTAGAATCTCTGGGGTTCTCTAAGTATACCATCATATCACCTGCAAAGAGTGATAATTTGGTTTCCTCATTACCTACTCTAATTCCTTTAATCTCTTTCTCAACTCTTATTGCTGAAGCTAGAATTTCTGATACAATATTGAATAGTAATGGTGATAGTGGGCGACCTTGTTTCACTTTCTGATCTTATTGGGAATGGTTCCAGTTTATCCCCATTAAATATGATGTAATCCTCCGAACCTTCTCTCAAACCAACAGCAAATTAACCCTCTGAACTGATTATGGAGTGCCATAACCCACAAATATTTGGAGTACAACATATTTCCATAAGAAGATACTGTGGAAGAACTTCAGAAAAAGTCTGTTTCAATCAGGCAGCAGGACAGTCTCCCAAACCCAGACTGCAGTGTAAGAATCCTGAGGCAAGGAGCCTCTTTAGTGTTTTTAATAGGAATGGATGTTGGATTTTATCAAATGCTTTTTCTGCATCTATTGAGATGATCATATGGTTTTTGTTAATTTGGTTATTGATATAATCAATTATGCTAATAGTTTTCCTAATCTTGAACCAGCCCTGCATTCCTGGTATAAATCCTACTTGGTCATAGTGTATTATCCTGGGGATGATTTTCTATAATCTCTTTGCTAATATTTTATTGAAGATTTTTGCATCAAAATTCTTTAGGGAGATTGGTCTATAATTTTCTTTCTCTGTTTTCAACCTACCTGGTTTAGGTATCAGTACCATGTCTATGTCATAAAAAGAATTTTGTAGGAGTTCTTCATTCCCTATGTTTTCAAATAGTTTATATAACATTGGAGTTAATTGTTCTTTAAATGTTTGGTAGAATTGGCCAATTGAATTTTTAAATGAGTTGTATTGTTCATTGCATTTTTTCCATTTCACAAATTCTATTCTATAACGAATTGTTTTTTTAATATGTATTTTGTAAGTAGTTGTATACTTTTCCCATTTCACCATATCTATTTTTAAGGCATTTTCTTCAGTTTTCCCTTTTCCATATCCTCTTGCAAAGATCTCATTTCCTTTCCCATTTTCTTCTAACTCTCTTTTAAGATCCTTTTTGAAATCTTCCAAGAAAGCCTTATGAAATGAAACTAGCTGATATCATCCTTTGGGGGTTCATCTAGATTGATTTGCCTTTAGTAACCTCATGATTTGAAGTCTGTTCTCTCCTTCAATAAAAGCTGTCTATGGTCCAAGTTCTTTTTGCTTTTTTGCTCTTTTTTTTTGTAAAAGGTTAAGATCTGCTCTTAAGGGAAAGTGGAGAAAGGCACTTTAATTTGCCTTGGGGAAGTTTTGCTGACTTACTTCTGGTGTAGGGATATTGCAGCCAGGTGGCACATTCTTCCAGGGCTCACCAGGTTACAATTTGCCTTTTGTATTTGTTCTTGGGTGTCTTACCAAAAATCTGCTAAACCACCTGCTTGCAACCAGGACAGAGTAGACTAAGAGCCTCACACTAGATTCACTGATGCGTGGATGCCGCAATGCTCGAGCTCTCTTCCCAGCTCATTGCCTCAGGATTCTTACACTGCAGTCTGGGTTTGGGAGACTGTCCTGCTCCTGGCCTGATTGAAACAGACTTTTTCTGATGTTCTCCCACAATATCTTCTTATGGAAATATGTTGTACTCCAAATATTTGTGGGTTATGGCACTCCATAATCAGTTCAGAGGGTTACTTTGCTGTTGGTTTGAGAGAAGGTTTGGAGGATAGATGGGTCCACTCTCTGCCATCTTGGCTCCACCCATAGTCTAAAAAGATTTATAGCAGCTTTTTTTTGTGATGGTAAAGAATTGTAAATTGATGGGATGCCCATCAATGGGGGAATGACCCAGCAAGTTGTTATATATTATTGGTATGGAATACCATTATGCTAGAAGAAGTGACAAGTAGGATGTTCTTGGGATACTCTCAAAAGACTTACATGAAGTGATGCAGAGTGAAATGAGTGGGACCAGGAGATCATTGTATATAGTAATAGCAGTATTGTAAATGATCAACTGTGAATGACTTATCTATCTATTCTCAGCAATATGATATTACAAGAAAATTTTAAAGATCTTAGGATGATAATTGCTATGCATTTCTAGAGAAAAAAAGTGATGGAGTCTAAAAGCAGATCTTAGCATACTTTTACCTTACTTTCTTTATTGTCCTTGTTTTTTTGGCCTGTGTTTTCTTTTATAACATGACTTACATGGAAATGTTTTTCAGGACTGCACATGTATAGCCTATATGAAATTGGTTGCATTCTTAATGAGGAGGGGAATGGACAAAGGAAGTGAAAAAGTATTTGGAACTCAAAATCTGTAAAAGAGAAAAAGATTGTTAAAATTGTTTTGAAATTTAATTAAAGTAAAAAATATTTATTAAAACAAATTGGAAAAAATAAATCACAAGGGAGACTATTGGAGCAACATGAAAGCTGCCTCTTTCTCTTTCCTGCTCTCTTATTCCATATGGAAGCTGGAGATCAGGCAGGAGATAGGTAGGACACAACTGAATGCCCCAGCTTCTGCTCTTTGATACAGATCCTGGAGGGTTGCTAAGAAACTCCTGGTATTCAGGATGGAGAAACATGGGGTATGATGGAATGCTCCCAGCTTTTCTTTCTCCCAAGGAAGACTGGAGATTGGTCAGGAGACCTCTTCAGGAATGTTATGGATATCAAGCAGGAGATACAGGGGAATGATGAAATAGGGCTACCTTTGCTCTTCTGTCTTCTCTTCCCCGCCAAACCTAGAGATCACACCAGAGAAAGATGGAGTCCATTGGAAGGCATTTGACTCTCTTCTTCCCATTTCTACTAGAACCTAGAGTTCATTCAGGAGACTCATGAAAATTATGTGTAAGCGTCCTGGACCATTTTGGAAGACACTGTCACATCTCCCCTCCCTTTTTCTCCTCTTCCCTCTGGAGACTGAAAATGAGGTAGGAAGCAGAAAGGACATTGTGAATGGCCTACATCTCTCTTCCATCCACAGGCTGATGGTCAAGCAGGAGATGCTCTGGATATAATGGAAGGTTCCCTCTTTTCCTCTGATTCTGAAAGCAGACATCATGTAGAAACTCTTTGAGATAAGGCAGGAGATAGGGCTCTCTCATTCTCTCATCTTCTGGCTTTCACTAAAGGCAAGAGACCATGGAGAAGACTTATGGAACACAGGCAGGAGATGGAAGACCATGAAGTAAAGTACCTTCACTTCCTCTTTTTTCCTTTGTCTTCTATCCAGAAATGGATAACTGATAACTGATATAGAGTGAAATGAGGAGAAGTAGAAGAACATTATATATAGGACCAGCAATATTGTATAATGATCAACTTTGAATGACTTATCAATTCTCAGCAATACAATGATTCAAAATAATTTTAAAGGTCTTAGAATGAAAACTGCTCTCCATTTCTGGAGAAAGAATTGGTGAAATCTAAATATAGAGAAAGGCACTTTTTCTTTGCTTTCTTTTCCTTGTGTTTTTGGTCTGTGTTGTCTTTCAGAGCATGACTTCCATGGAAATGTTTTGCAAAATGCACAGGTTTAGTCTTTTATGAAAAGGGTTGCCTTCTTAATGAGGAGGGGAAGAAGGAAGGGAGAGTATTTGGCACTCAACATATGAAAAATAAAAACGGAATGTTAAAATTGTTTTGATATATAACTAGTAAAATAATGAGATAGTATATCAAGTAAACAAAAAAGGCATCACAGGGGAGATCCATGGAGCATAATGAAAGATACCTGCCTCTGCTCTTTTCTTCTCTCTTCTTCCATTTGGAGACTAGAGATCAAGCAGGAGACAAGCAGGACACAATGGAAAGCTGTCACCTCTCTGCTTAGAGCTAGAGGCAGGAGGCCAGGTAGGAGTCTCATGAAAATCAGGGGGAAGACGCATAGAGCATGAAGAAAAGTGCCTGCCCTTATCCTTACCTTCTTTCCTCCATTTGGACGCTGAAGGTCAGACAGGATACAGGCATGGCCCCATAGAAGGCCCTGTCTCTCCTCCCAAATCTAGGGGCTGGAGACCAATTATGAGGCACCTGGAAAACAAGAAGGAGAAACACAGGAAATTATGAAAGATATCGACTTCCTCTTTTTACAATCCTACTGGAAGTTAGAGACCTTAAGAAGAATTATGGAAATCAGGGAAGAGACTCAAGGACCATTAAAGAAGGAACCTCCTCTCCTGTAGTCTTTTCTCCTTTGCCCTTTTGGAAGCTGGATATCAGGCAGGAAATATGTAGGGCATAAAGAAAGGGGCTCATCTTTTCTCACTATCAGTGGATGCTGAAGATCAGAAAGGAGAGTAATAGTGGTAAGGAAGGATGCATGCAAAGAACAAGAGAAGGTGCCCATCTCTCCTCTTGGATCCAGAGGCTAGGGACCAGACAACAGATTCCTAGAGTTCAGACAGGATAGATGTGGAGGACAATGGGGCTTCTGCTGCTTCTTTCTCCCCCTTTCCTCTCTACTTTCCTGCAGAGAAGGAAGAAGACTCAGGAAGATTAGGAAATAAATGCACCTCTTCTTTTCACACACAAGAGATGGGAGATCAAGTAAAGCACTCATGAAGATCAAGTAGGAGACTCATGGAAATCTAATAGGAGATCCATGGAGAATGATAAGGACACCTGCCTCTCCTCTTCCCTCCTGAAGCAGAAATTCAGGTAACAGACTCATGGAGTTCCCCAAAGAGAGGAATGGGCCTGGTGGAAATTCCACCTCCCCTCTTTCCTCTTCCACTGGAATCAGGAAATAGGACAAGAGACTCATGGAAATCAGAGGGGATATTATTTCTCTCTTGTTGATGCAACAATAGTTAATGAAAGGGTTTAACAGGTCTTTAAAATACCATTATTGTTACAATAAAATGACCCTTAAATTATCACAAATAATATACATTATACTATGTCTATAGAATATGCAATAATATCAAATTAGAATCACATGCCTTCCTACCTCAGACCACAAGTTTCACTTATCGCCAGGGTTAGATACAGTTCTTATTATTATTTCTCTCATTTTGATGCAATAACAGTTAATGAAAAAGTTCAACAGGTTTTTAAAAAAAAACTATTAATTTAATAAAAAACCCATAATATTATAAAAATAATATTCATTCTACTATGTTTATATAATATGCAATAATATCAAATGAAAATCCCCAAAGATCCAACCTCATATAGCAAGCTTTACCCATCATCTAGCCTGGATACAATTATTATTATTATAATTTCTGATATTGATGCAATAACACTTAAGGGAAAATTTAACAGGTCTTTTAAAAAAATCATTATTATTAAAATAAGACAACCATTAAATTATCACAAATAATGTTTATATAATATGGAATTATATGAAATTGGAATCCCATGAGGTCCTAGCTCAGACAGGTATTTTCACTAATCAGTAGGCCTAGATTCAGGAACTATTATTCTCTCAAGTTGTTGCAATAACAGTTAGTGAAAAAGTTTAACAGGTCTCTGTGGTGATTATCTTCTTTTAAATATAATATATAGATGGTTTTCTCTGGGAGAAAGCAGGTTTCTCAGGGAGGTTTTCTGGAGGCAGCCTTAGTATCAGTTCAGATCAATAATTACCCCAAATGTAGCCAGGTGATAAAAGTTCAGATCTTTTATTGTCTCCAATATAGCCCAGTTAGCTTAGAGGCCTCTCTCTCTGCTTGGTTCCAAGAGCTCTTGCAGCTTTGTCCTTTGCTTCTGCCCCTGCTTTCTTCAGCCTCCAATTCAACTCCACTCTCCATGTAATTCAGTTGAATTCTCTTGACTGGGCTTATATATGGCTCTTCTGAGAGAATGGGATTATGGGTTTTCTCCTAGAGTGCTCTCTGGCCCTAAGAGCTTCAAGGGAGGTGTGAATTCGGATATCTTCTACTAAACTCTGAAATCTCCCAAATGTGTGAACTCCAATGAGTAAAGGTGTGAACACAAGCATTGTATCAATTACATCGAATTAACACTAGGATTCTAACATCTCCCTTGAGTTATCACCTTGTTTCAAGTTGAGTTAACACTAGGATTCCAACAGGTCTTTAAAAAAGAATCATTATTAAAATGAGACAGCCATTAAATTATCACAAATAATGTTATAGTATGTCTATATAAAATGAAATACTATCAAATTGGAATCCTAAGACATCCTATCTGAGACAGTGAGTTTCAATAATGGGCAGGCATAGATACAGTTATTATTTCTCTCATGTTTATTCAATAACAGTTTATGAAAGGGTTTAATAGGTCTTTAAAATAATCATTGTTATTAAAACAATATGATTAAATTATTGCAAACAATATTTATCATAGCACATCTTTATAATATGAGATAATATCAAATTAACATTCCAAAAGATCCTACTTCTGACAGCCCAATTCACTAATCCCCATGCCTAGAGAGTATTAATATTATTTCTTGTGTTGATGGAATAAAAGTTAATGAAAACATTTAACAGAGCTTTAAAAAAATCATAATTATTAAAACAAAACAATATTTAAGTTATCACAAATAATATTCAGTATACTATTTCTATACATTATGAAATAATATCAATTTAGAATCCCCAAAGATTCTACCTCTGATAGCAAGTTTCATTAATGACCAGGCCTAGATATTGTTATTATTATTATTTGTCATGATGAGGCAATAACAGTTAATGAAAAAGATTAACAGTTCTTCAAATATAAATCATTATTATTAAGATAAAACAACCATTAAATTATTGCAAATAATATTCATTATAGAATGTCTATATAATAAAAAATAATATCAAATTAAAATCCCATGACATCCTACTTCAGACAGTAAGTTTCAATAATGAGCAGTCCTAGATACAGTTATTATATTTCTTTCATGTTGATGCAATAACAGGTTATGAAAGGGTTTAACAAATCTTTAAAAAAAGAATCATTATAAAAATATAACAACCTTTACATTATTGCAAATAATGTTCATTATACAATGTTTATATAATATCAAATTAGGATCTCAAGACTTTGTACCTCAGATTGTAAGTTTCAGTAATAAATAGGCTTAGATACAGTTATTATGATTTTTCTCTTGTTGGTGCAATACCATTTTTGAAATGACTTAAAAGGTGTTTAAAAAGTATCATTGTTATCAACATAAAACATCACAAAAATTATTATAGAAATTGTATATAATACCAAAAATATCAAATTAAAATCTCAAAAGATCCCAAATCTGACAGCAAGGTTCACTAATCACCAGGCCTAGATACTGTTATTGTTATTATTTCTCATGGTGATGCAATAACATTTAATGAAACATTTTAAGAGTTTTTTAAATAAGAATGATTATTAGTAAAATAAACAACCTTTACATTATCAGAAATAATGTTGATTATACTATGTCTTTACACTATGACATAATATCAAATATCAAAGATCCTTCATCTGACAGTATGTTTCACTTATAACCAAGGCTAGAAGTGTAATTATTATTTCTCTCATGATGATGCAGTAGCAGTTAATGAAAAGGTTTAACAGTTCATTTAAAAAATCAATATTATTAAAATAAGACAATCATTAAATTATCACAAATAATGTTCATTATAGAATGTCTATATAACATGAAATAATATCAAATTTGACATCCTACTTCAGACTGTAAGTTTCAGTAATGAGTAGGCCTAGATATAGTTATTTATAGAGGGCCACAGATAGTGGGGGTCTCTGGGTGAGGTATAAGATCCTTCAGCCCTGAGGGAACCTGCTAACAATGTCTGGTTCAGCTCCCCAGCTCCCCTAAAGGGTCTCAGCTTTCCTGAGAAGTCAGGGGGCGATGATAACCTGTGTTTTGATTGAAGTAGAGTGATATCAGAGGCAAAGAGTGAAACCAGGTGGCAAACTACATACAACAGCAAATTGTTTATATGATCCCATGTGCACAATAGATACTTAGAGCATATGTATTAAGTTATATAAAGGGGAAAGACCTTGTAATAAAGGGACTCCATATTTTAACCATCCTTGGGAGTCTTGCCTCATCACTCCTCCACTAAAATGGCATGTTTTTCCCCTTCAGCATGGGGGCTCTAGAAAGCACAGTACGGTTTGTCACTCTATCTTGGGGGCTCTAGAAATTAGGACACAACAGTTATTATTATTTCTCTTCTGTTGATGCAATAACAATGTATGAAAGGGTTTAACAGGTCTTTAAAAAATCATTATTATTAGAAAACAACCATTAAATTATTACAAACAATAACTATTATAGTATGTTTATAAGATATGAAATAATATCAAATTAGAATCTCAATAGATCCTAACTCTGACAGCAAGTTTCACCAATCCCCAGGGCAAGATAGTGTTGTTATTATTTCTCCCAGTTTGATGCAATAACAGTTAATGAAGAAGTTTATTGTTCCTTAAAAAGGAATCATTATTATTAAAATGATATAACTATAAAATTACCAAAAACATGATTCCTTATATTATGTCTATATAATATGAAGTAATATCAAATTAGAATCCCAAAACATCCTACCTCAGACTATAAGTTTCAGTAATGAGCTAGCTTAGATACAATTATTATTATTTTTCTTATGTTGATGCAATTACAATAACTGAAAGGTTTTTAAAGATCTTTAAAAAAGAATCATTATTATTAAAATAAAACAAACAATATATTATCACAAACAATAATTTTTATGTCTATAAGATATAAAATAATATCTAATTAAAATTCAAAGAGATCCTACCTGCGATAACAAGTTTCTGTAACCACCAGGTCTAGGTAATATTAGTATTATTTCTCATGTTAATGCAGTAAGAATTCATCAAAAAGTGTAACAGGTCTTTTAAAAAAATCATTATTATTAAAACAAAATAAACATTAAGTTATCACAAATAATATTCATCATACTATTTCTATACAATATGAAATAATACCTAATTAAAATCCCAAGAGATCATACCTCAGACTAATGACAAGTTGATACTGTTATTGATAGTATTTCTCACTTTGATGCAATAACAGTTAATGAAAAAATTTAACTAGTCTTTGAAAAAGAATTATTATTATTTAAATAAAACAACTATTAAATTATCACAACTAATATTTCTTGTATTATGTCTATATAATATGAAATAATATGAAATTAAAATCCTGGATATCCTACCTCAGATGGTTTGTTTCAGTAATCACCAGGACTTGATGTAGTAATTATTATTTATTATTTAGCGTATGCTGATACAATAAGTTAATTAAAAGGTTTAACAGTTTTTTATAAAAGAATCATTATTATTAAAATAACAAAATCATTAAATTATCACAAGTAATATTCAATATAGGACGTCTATATATTTTGAATAATATCAAATTAGGATCACAAGACATCCTACCTCACACAGCAAGTTTCAGTAATGAATTAGCCTAGATAAAATTATTATTATTTATCTCATTTGGATGCAATAACAGCTAATGAAAAAGGTAAACAGGTCTTTACAAAGAATCATTATTATTAAAATAAAACTACCATCATATTATCAAAAATAAAATTTGTATAATGCAAATTTATAATATGCAATAATAGCAAATTAAAATCCCAAAACATTCTACCTTAGATAGAAAGTTTCATGCATCACCAAGTCAAATATAGTTATTATTATTAAAATTTCTCACACTGATGCAATAAGAATTAATTTAAAAGTTTAACAGGTCTTTGAAAAAGAATATTATTGACAGAAAAGAAAAATTAAATTATCATAAATAATATTCATTATAGCATGTCTATATAATATGAAATAATATCAAACTATAATCCCCAAAGTTCCTGTCTTAGACAGAAAAGTTTCACTAATCACTAGTGATAGATAATGTCATTATTATTTCTTTCATGTTGCTGCAATAAAAGCATCATGAAAAAGTTCAATAGGACTACAAAATCATTTTTTATTAACAAAAGCCATCATGTTATCAAAAATAATATTCATTATAGTATGTCCATATAATATGCAATAATATCAAATCAAAATCCCAAAGGAACCTTCCTCAGATAGGAAGTTTCATGCATCACTAAGTTTAGATACATTATTATCAATATAATTTTTCATATTGATGCAATGAGTTAATTAAAAATGTTTAACAGGTCTTCCAAAAATAATGGCTATTATTAAAATAAAACAACCATTATATTATCACAATTAATATTCATTTTACTATATCTATATTATCTTAAATAATGTCAAATTAAAATCCCAACGCTCCTATTTGAGACAGCATGTTTTACTAATTATGAAGGCTAGATGCAGTAATTATTATGTCTTTTACACTTATGCCATAACAGTTATTGAAAGGGCTTAGCAGGTCTTGAAAAAAGAATCATTATTATTAAAACAAAAATAACTATTAAATGATCACAATGATTATTATAGTATTTCTATAATATATGAAATAATAGCCCGTTAACATCCTAGTAGATCCTACCTCCTAGCAAGTTTAAGTTATCATCAGGCCTAGATATTGTTATTATTTCTCCCATGTTGATGCAATAACAGTTTACGAAATGGTTTAACAGGTCTTTAAAAGAGAATTATAATTATTAAAATGAAACAAGTATGTTATCAAAAATAATATTCATCACACTATTTCTATATAATATGAAATAATATCAAATTACATTCCCAAACATACCTACCTCTGACGGCAAGTTTAATTAATCAATAGTCCTCGATACAAATATTATTATTACTTTTCAAGTTGACACAATAAGTTAAAGAAATAGTTTAACAGTTCTTTAAAATTAATCATTATTATTAAAAATGAATTAAATTATGAAAAACTTATTCTTCTAGGATGTCAATAAGATGGGAAATAATATAAAATTAAAATCTCAAGAGATCCTACCTCAGACAGCAAGTTTCACTAATCACCAGGGATATAAGTTACTATTATTTATCTCGTGTTGATGCAATAACAGTTAATGAAAAAGGTTGACAGATCTTTAAGAAAGAATCATGATTATTAAAATAAAACAACAATTAAATTATCACAAATAAAACTTATTATACAATGTCTATATAATATGAAAGAATATCAAATTAGAATCCCCAAACAACCTGCCTCAGACCATAAGTTTTAATAATGAGCAGTCCTAGTACAGTTATTATTATTTCTCTCTGGTTAATGCAATAACAGTTCATGAAAGGGTTTGACAGGTCTTTAACAAAGAATCATTATTATTAAAATAAAACAATTTATTTATCAAAAATTATAAAAATTGTAGTAAGTCTATATAATATGAAATATCAGATTAGAATCCCAGGAGATCCCATCCCTGACATCAAATTTCACTAATCACCAGGGCTAGATTCAGTTATTATTATTTTTCTCATTTTGATGCAATTTAATGAAAATGTTCAACAGGTCTTTAAAAAGAATCATTATTACTAAAATAAAACAAACATCATGTTATCAAAATAGTATTCATTATACTATGTGTTTATAATGTGCAATAATATCAAATTAAAATCCCAAAACATCCTACCTCAGATAGGAAGTTTCTTGCTTCATTAAGCCTAGATAAAGGTATTATTAAAATTTCTCATGTTGATGAAATACTAGTTAAAATGTTTAACAGGTCTTTCAAAAAGAATCGTTACTATGAAAAGGATTACTGAAACTTGGCTTTGAGGTAGGATCCCTTGGGATTTTCATTTGTTATTATTTCATATATTATACATATACTACAACAATTATTTTTTGTGATAATTTAATGGTTGTTTTATTTTAATAATAATGATTCTTTTTCAAAGACCTGTCATACCCTTTCATAAACTGTTATTGCAAGAACACGAAAGAAATAATACTAATTATATCTAGGCTTGCAAATTACTGAAAGTTGGTGTCTGAGGTAAGATCCCTTGGGATTTCAATTTGATATTATTTTGTATCTTACAGATGTAGTATAAAATTATTGTTTGTGATACTTTCATGGTTTTTTGGTTTAATGATAATCATTCTTTTTTAAAGAGCTGTTAAATGATTTCATTAAATCTTATTGTGTCAACATGAGAAAAATAATTATAACAGTATATATTCATTATAGAATAGCTATATACTACGAAATAATGTCAAATTAATCCTAAGAGATCCTACCTCAGACAGCAAGCTTCAGTAATGTGCAGGGCTAGATACACTTATTATTATTTATCTCATGTTGATGCAATAACAGTTTATGGTTTTAAAACTCTTTTAAAAAGAATCATGATTATTAAAATAAAACAATCATTAAATTATCACAAAAATAGTTATAATCTGTCTATATAATATATCAAATTAAAATCCCATAAATCCTTGCTTAGATGCTAAGTTTGACTTGTTGGAATCCTTACTAACTGCTAAGTAATTAGAGTTGATCTAATCTTACAAGAAGTTGTTTTGGCCAGAACCTGAAACAAGGTACTAAGTAGAACTAATCAAGACAAGGCTTGTGTTCCCACCTTTACTCAAGGGAGTCCACACCTTAAAGCTCTTTGGGCCAGAGAGCACTATGGGAGAAAACCCATAATCCCATTCTCTCAGAAGGTTCACATATAAGGCGAGACAGCCATTCCAGAATACATTTTTTCCTCTTGGCTGGCTGATCACGCTAGACTCGAGAGAAACGACTCTGCTGCAGAGAACACTTTTGACGGATTTCAGTGGAGCTACGCCAGAAGCCCTCTCTCCGCGGCAAGTTGGTGGCTGGGCTCCCCAGAAGGAGATAAGAGAGATCTTCCATCTCTGTTGGAGGCAGAAGAAAGCAGAGGCAGAGGCTGAAGGACAGAACCTTTGGATTTGGAGACATCCGAAGGGCTCCAAGCCTCTAAACCGGCTGTGTTTTGAGAAGAACAAACTCCAACATTTGAACTCTAACATTGACTAATCAATAGACCCAAATATATTTATTATTATTATTTCTCATGTTAATGCAATATCGATTAATGAAAAAATTTAAGAAGTCTTTAAAATGAATAATTATTATTAAAATAAAACAACTATTATCACAAATAATATTCATTATAAAGTGTCTATATAATAGGAAATAATATCAAAAGATAACCCCAACAGATCCTACTGCTGATAACAAATTTCACTAATCACCGAGACTAGATGCAGCAACGATTATTTCTCTAATGTTGTTATAATAAACTAATTTAAAAGTTAATAGGTCTTTAAAAATAATCATTAATGTTAAAATAAAACAAGCATTAAATTATCACAAATAATATTTATTATACAATGTTATCATAATATGAAATAATATCAAATTAAAAACCCAAGAGATCCTACATCTAATAGCATTTCAGTAATGAGCAAGGCTATATAGTTATTATTATTTCTCTCTTGTTGATACAATAAAAGTTTATGAAAGGATTTAACAGGTGTTTAAAAAAGAACCACTATTATTAAAGTAAAACAACTGTTAAATTATCACAAACAGTAATTATAATATAATAATAGTAAATATTATAAATAATATAATAAAATTATATAATAGTTTATAAGATATGAAAGAATATCATTATAAAAATCCTGAAGACCTTCATAATAATAAGAAATAATCATGATTATTAAAATAAAACAACCATTAAATGATCACAGGTAACATTCATTGCAGAATGGCTATGTAATATGAAATAATATCAAATTTGAATCCCAATAGATCCAACCTCAGAAAGGAAGTTTTAGTAATGAGCAGGCCTAATTATACTTATTATTTCTCTCATGTTGGTGCAATAGCAATTTATGAAAAAATTTAACAGGTCTTTTAAAAAAGAATTATTTTTATTAAAATAAAACAAACATTAACTTATCAAAAACAATAATTATTATAGTATGTCTGTAAAATATGAAATAATATCGAATTAAAATCCTAAAAGACCCTATCTCAGACAAGTTTCACTAAGAACGAGGTCAAGATAAAATTATCATTATTATTTCTCATGCTCATGCAGTAACAGTTAATGAAAAACTTTAATACATCTTGAAAAAAGATGCATTATTATTAAAATAAAACAATCACTAAATTATCACCAATAATATTCATTATAAAATGTCTATATAATATGAAATGATATCAAATTTGAATCCCAAAATGTCCTACCTCAGACAGCAAGTTTCCCTTATCACCAGGGCTAGATACAGTTATTTTTATTTCTCCTATGTTGATTTAATAACAGTTAATGCAAAAAGTTTAACAGGTCTTTAAGAAATAATCATAATTATTAAAATACAAAGCCATTAGTTTATAATGAATAATATTCATTATAGTTTATATAAGATAACATTCTGCATTATCTTTCCCTATCATTCTAGCCAATCTGACAGGTGTGTAGTGATATCTCAGAGTTGTCTTAATTTGCATTTCTCTGATTAATAATGACTTGGAGCATAGTTTCATATGGCTAGAAATAGTTTCAATTTCTTCATCTGAGAATTGTCTGTTCATATCCTTTGATCATTTATCAATTGGAGAATGGCTTGCTTTCTTATAAATTAGAGTCATTTCCCTATATATTTTGGAAATGAGGCCTTAATCAGAACGTTTGACTGTAAAAATGTTTTCCCGGTTTATTGTTTCCCTTCTAATCTTGTCTGTATTAGTTTTGTTTGTACAAAAACTTTTCAATTTGATATAATCAAACTTTTTTATTTTGTAGTCAGTAGTGATCTCTAGTTCTTCTTTGGTCATAAATTCCTTCCTCTTCCACAGGTCTGAGAGGTAAACTATCCTATTCTCTTCCAATTTATTATAATCTCATTCTTTATGCCTAGGTCATGAACCCATTTGGACCTCATCTTAATGTATGGTGTTAAGTGTGGGTCAATGCCTAGTTTCTGCCATACTAATTTCCAATTTTCCCAGCAATTTTTGTCAAATAATGCATTTTTATCCCCAAAACCGGGGTCTTTGGGTTTGTCAAACACTAGATTATTAAAGTTATTGGCTGTTTTGTCCTTTGAACCTAACCTATTCCATGGATCAACTAGTCTATTTCTTATCCAATACCAGATGGTTTTGGTAACCACTGCTTTATAATATAATTTTAGATCTGGTACAGCTAGGCCATCTTCATTTGATTTTTTTTTTCATTAATTCCCTTGAAATTCTTGACCTTTTGTTTTTCCATATGAACTTTGTTGTCATTTTTCTAGGTCATTAAAATAGTTTTTTGGGAATCTGATTGGCATAGCACCAAATGAATAGATTGGTTTAGGTAGTATTGTCATCTTTATTATATTTGCTCGCCCAATCCAAGAGCATTTAATATTTTTCCAGTTGGTTAGATCAGACTTAATTTGTGTGGATCTTTCTCTATTTTTTCAAATAGGTTATGTAGTATTGGAATTAATTGTCATTTAAATATTTGATGGAATTCACATGTAAATCCATCTGGCCCTGGAGATTTTTTCTTAGGGAGTTGATTAATAGCTTGTTCTATTTCTTTTTCTAAAATGGGACTATTTGAATAATTTATTTCCTCTTCTGTTAATCTGGTCAATCTATATTTTTGTAGGTATTCCTCCATTTCACCTAGATTTTCAAATTTATTAACAGATAGTTGGGTAAAATAACTCCTAATTATTGCTCTAATTTCCTTTTTATTGGTGGATGATTTTCCCTTTTCATTTTTGAAACTAACAATTTGAGTTTCTCCTTTCCTTTTTCAAATCAAATTAAATAAAGTTTATCTATTTTGTTTTTTTTTCATAAAAATAAGTCTTAGTTTTATTAATTAATTCACTAGTTTTCTTATTTTCAATTTTATTAATCTTCCTTTTTATTTTTAGAATTTCAATTTTGGTATTTAATTGGAGGTTTTAAATTTGTTCTTTTTTCTAGCTTTTTTAGTTGCAAGCCCAATTCATTGATCTCTTGTTCTATTTTATGCAAGTAAGCATCTAAACATATAAAATTTTTCCTAATAAACACTGGCTTTTTTCCACAAATCTTGGTTTGTTATCTCATTACTATTATTCTCTTGGATGAGGTTATTGATTGTGTCTATGATTTATTGTTTTACCCATTCATTCTTTTTTTTAATTTTTTAATAACTTTTTATTGATAGAACGCATGCCAGGGTAATTTTTTACAGCATTATCCCTTGCATTCACTTCTGTTCCGATTTTTCCCCTCCCTTCCTCCACCCCTTCCCCCAGATGGCAAGAGTCCTTTACATGTT
Source organism: Antechinus flavipes (assembly GCF_016432865.1). Classification (NCBI taxonomy): domain Eukaryota; kingdom Metazoa; phylum Chordata; class Mammalia; order Dasyuromorphia; family Dasyuridae; genus Antechinus; species Antechinus flavipes. The sequence continues at coordinate 31,763,419 of NC_067404.1, read as the reverse complement.
GAATGGGTTGCAGTATATCCTAGATACAATATATGTGTGCAGAACCGAACAGTTTTCTTGTTGCACAGGGAGAATTGAATTCAGAAGGTATAAATAACCCGGGAAGAAAAACAAAAATGCAAGCAGTTTATATTCATTTCCCAGTGTTCTTTCTCTGGGTGTAGCTGCTTCTGTCCATCTTTGATCAATTAAGCCTCTCTTTATCGAAGAGGTCCACTTCCATTAGAATACATCCTCAAACAGTATCATTGTTGAGGTATATAATGATCTCCTGGTTTTGCTCATTTCACTCAGCATCAGTTCATGTAAGTCTCGCCAGGCCTTTCTGAAATCATCCTGTTGGTCATTCCTTACAGAACAATAATATTCCATAGCATTCATATACCACAATTTACCCAGCCATTCTCCAATTGATGGGCATCCATTCATTTTCCAGTTTCTAGCCACTACAAATAGGGCTGCCACAAACATTTTGGCACATACAGGTCCCTTTCCTTTCTTTAGTATCTCTTTGGGGTATAAGCCCAGTAGAAACACTGCTGGATCAAATTACCCATTCATTCTTTAGGATTAGATTATTTAGTTTCCAATCACTTTTTGGTCTATTTTTTCCCAATCTTATATTTGTATATTATGTATTTTATATTATATTGTATATTATGTAATTTTTATTGCATCATGATCTGAAAAAATGCATTTACTATTTCTGCCTTTCTGCATTTGATTTTGCAGTCTTTATGCCCTAATACATGGTCAATTTTTATATAGGTTCCATGAACCACCAAGAAAAAAAATGTACTCCTTTCTGTATCCATTCAATTTTCTCCAGAGATCTATCATACTTAACTTTTCTAACATTCTGTTTACCTCCTTAACTTCTTTCTTATTTATTTTGTGGTTCAATTTAGCTAGTACTGAGAGAGCAAGGTTGAGATCCCCCACTAGTATAGTTTTGCTGTCTATTTCTTCCTTGCAACTCTCAACTTCTCTTCTAGGAATCTTGATACTATACCACTTGGTGCATATATGTTTAGTATTGATATTGCTTCATTATCTATGGTACCCTTTAGCAAGATATAGTTTCTTTCCTTATCTCTTTTAATTAGATCAATTTTTGCTTCTTTTTTTTTATCTGAGATCAGGATTGCTGCCCCTGCTTTTTTTTTTTTAACTTCACCTGAAGCATAATAAATTCTACTCCAGCCCTTTACCTTCACTCTGCATGCATCACTCTGCTCTAAATATGTTTCTTGTAAATAACATATTGTAGGATTCTGGCTTTTAATCCAGTCTGCTATCTGCCTCAGTTTTATGGGAAAGTTCATCCCATTTACATTCACAGTTAAAATAACTAATTCTGTATTCCCTGCCATCTATTTACTCCAAGTTATGCTTTTGTCTTTTCTTTCTCCCTTGCCTCCTCTCTAATATTTTGCTTCTGATAATCATCTCCCTCAAACAGTCCTCCCCCTTTAAAGCCCCTTCCTTTTTTTACACTTTTCCCCTAATTCTTGTGTTTTCCTTTCTATTAGCTTTCCCTCTTTCTTTTCCCTCCACTTTCATATAAGGTGAGACAAGTTTTTCTCTGAAACCAAGTATGTTTGTTATTCTCTCTTTCAATCAAATCTGATGAGACTAAGATTCCCACAATGCTCATTCCCTTCCTTTCTTTCCCTCAGTTATAATAGGTCTTCTTTGCCTCTTTATGAGGTGTAATTTCCCTTATTTTACCTCCTTTTTTAGTACAATCCCATTTCCACCTCTAGTTTCTTGTTCATATTATCATAATAAAATCAAATTATATCCTCACTCTCTTAAGCATACCCATAACAGATATTGTTCTCAAGAGTTCTTTCCTCTTTACATTTTTATGCTTCTCTTGAATTCTGTGTTTGGAAATCAAATTTTTTGTTCAGTTCTAGTCTTTTCATCAGAAATAGATGAAATTCACCTGTATCATTAAATGCCCATCTTCTTCCCTGAAAGATAATGCTCATTTTTATCTGCATTGCTTGTTCTTGACTGTAATTCAAGTTCTTTTGACTTTCAGAATATCAGATTCCAGATCCTTTGAGCCTGTAAAGTGGAAGCTGCTAGGTCCTGGGTAATCCTGATTGTGGCTCTTCAGTGTTTAAATTCTTTATTTTTGGCTGCTTGCAACATTTTTTCCTTGGTTCGATAGTTCTGAAATTTAACCACAGTATTCCTTGGAGTTTTCATTTTGGGGTCTCTTTCAAGAGGTCATTGTTGAATTCTTTAAATGGCTGTTTTACCTTCTTATTCTAGGACATCAGGGCAGTTTTCCTTTATGATTTCTTGTAAGATAATGTTTAGATTCTTTTTTTCATCATGGCTTTCAAGAAGGCCAATAATCCTTAGATTGTCTCTCCTAGATCTATTTTCCAGTTCAGTTGTTTTTCCTTGGAGATATTTCATATTTTCTTCTATTTCTTTCCTTTTTTTCATTTTGTTTGATTCTTGAAGTCTTATTGAGTCATCCATTTCCATTTGTTCAGTTCTAATTTTAATGTATTATTTTCTTCAGTTACCTTTTTTAAAACTCCTTTTGCATTTGGCCAATTGAATTGTTTTGTTCATTACATTTTTTTCCATTTCACAAATTCTATTTTCCAATGATTTGGTATATTTTCCATATCTATTTTGTGAACAATTACATGCTTCTTCCATTTCATCAAATCTATTTTGTAGGGAATTATATGCTTTTTTTCATTTCATCAAATCCATTTTAAGGAATTTTCTTCAGATAATTTGTTTTTCCTTTTCCATACCCTCTTGCAAAGATCTCATTTCCATTCCCCATTTTTCATCTCTTTTAAGATCCTTTGAAATCTTCCAAGAATGCCTTGTGAAATGAGGATTAGCTCATATTTCCCTTTGGGGCTTCATCTTGAGTTGATTTGCCTCAGGATTTGAAGTCTATTCTCTCTCTTCATAAAAGTTGTTTATGGTGAGAATTCTTTTTGTTTTTTGCTCATTTTTTAAGGGTTGAGGTCTGCTTTTAACCACAAAGTAGCCATAGCGACTTTAGATTGCCCTGAGGCAGTTCTGCTGATATCCCCATGCTGATTATCATACTTCCATGAAATCTCTCTTATCATATAAAGAAGGAAGAAGCAAGATAAATAGTGAAAAGATGCACCGCCTGTGTCCTTTAACAATAACAATCCTCACCCCTTCAGAAAGATGTTAACCCATGAGGGGATAAACCTAATAATATTTGGCAAATGGACGTTACACATTACAAAAAGTACAAAATACATGTTATGATGGATACTTATTCAGCATTCATTATGGCCACCTTACAAAGAGGAGAGGCTGCCTCTCATGTTATGCATCATCTGTATCATTGCTTTTCAATAGGAGGTTTGCCAATAAACATAAAAACTGACAATAGGCCATTCTACGTGTCCAAGACTGTTCAGCAGTTTGTCTCAATCATGGCATATGTCATATATTTGGCATACCATATAATCCCACAGGTCAAACCATTGTGGAACATACAAATGAGACTATAAAAAGGTTCCTTCAAAAACAAAAAATGGGAGTCAGGGTGCTTTGAATGACACAAGAGGATATAGACAAAATCATATTGCTATAAATTATTTAAAATTTTACTCCCAAGAAGTAAGTCTGGCTATGAAGTTTTATACTTCAAAAAATACAACAGGACTTAATCAAGTCACTATACACAAACCCCCCTTCAAAGACACAGAAGCCATTTGGAAAGACCCAAATGGATGGGAAGGCCCCTACAGGGTATTAATCTGGGGGATCAGGGTATGCTTCTATCTCAACAGGTGCAGTTGAACAGTGGGTTCCTTTAAGACATTTCAAGGTTATTGCTAAAGGTTGTTGTTAATGCCAAGAAGACACAGGAGAAGGTGATGCCCATAAAAGAGACAGAGGAAGTGGAGAACATGCCCATTCAACAGATGCTGATAATTCTTGCAATGCTAACAACGGCACCATCAGCAGCCAAAGCAGAGAATCATCAATGGGCCATTATGATGGATCCTCTGTAGCCGAGGGGTGATAAACTGCATGGGGTGATAAATAACCTAATGTGGTACTCTCAGGAAAAGGATCTCATTTGGTATGTGATGAATTCATGTTTCAAGGAACAGGAACAAAATGGTACTGTCAGTAAAGTACAACTTTACAGGCCTCACCTTGAGTTCACCATTATGTTGGTCAAGAAAAATGCATCCCTGTTGTGCACAAGTGCAAAACATTACACTTAATATGACTGTTCCAGAAATGGGGCTCCACTAGGTCTACCTGCAAGGAGGACAGCTTGCCCAATTACCACCCTCTTGTGCACAGGGGTTTGGACAGGTGAAAACTGATAATGACTCTGGGTGGCCCCTTCTGAAACCATGTGTTAGAGGTTTTCATATTTGTATGAACTTGATAGGGAATGTTGTTCAATCTTAGCATGTGCCTGTGCCAGTGTGGATACTACATGATGGGAGCTAGGGCATGTTTAGGGGAAAGATATGCATTTATGTGGGGAAATGAAGTTAATGTTAGAAATCAAGGTGAATATTTTGATGTCACCTCTAAAAACTGTAGGGTTAGTGAATGTTTTGGCCCGAAATTGGTCACTCAGACTGTGTTTGTTATTACCAGGACCCATGTAGCTGTGATGCCAGTCAAAAGTGAAGACTGGTATCATTGCAAAATACACATATCTGATACCATTATAAGAAAGAAAGAGTACCCAGTAGCTTACAGAACTAAATGATGTATCAGTTGTGCCATTTTAGGTATTAGACTGTCGGTGACCCTGATTGCATCATCTATTTTATTAACAATATCTATTTCTGAGTTATAGAATAACATAGTACAAGCACAATATATGGAGTAACTAGCTAGAAATGTGTCAGCAGAATTGCCAAACAAGCCAGAATAGACGATCAGTTTTATCTAATGATAAAGAACCTAAGAGAAGGTACTTTAGAAATAGAAAGGGAAGTTTAAGTAAAATTACAGAGGACCTTGAAATGTGATTATAGATACACAAATCTGTGTGTAAAGAATCTCCAATATAATGAATCTGGGTTAAATTACTCTTGGGATGAAATCAGAAAATATTTAAATGGTCTATTCCTCAATAATACCATAGCAGATGATTTAGAAAGTCTGTACAAATTAGCTTTGGACATTGAAAAGACTTCTTATGCATATTTGAAACAGGATAAGGCAGCAGAAAAAAATTATACATTGATTTGATAACTCCTCCAATTGGTGGTGGGGTATAGAACAATGGATTGTCATATTCATTACTTTACTTATTTTATTGTGTGGACCCACATGTTTTGGGTGCCTTTTTAGAGCATTGTTCATTGCTGTGCAGGAGACTTATACTGAAATAAAACAAATGTGCCAAAAAAAAAAACCAAAAAAAACAAAAAGGGGGAATTGTGAGGTGAATCCATGGGAGTGAAAGGCATTCCTTATTCTTAGGACTTGGCCATGTATACATGTGAATGGGGAGATAGCTGAAGGTAACAACTAGTTTCTTACTGTGCAAGGATGTTCCCATGGAACTGCTTGCTTAGTGGTCAGGAGCTAATGTGCTGGGTATGCTCTCCCCCAATTGGTGTTCCTTCACTGTCCATGAGGTGCTCATGCAGATTCTCTGCATAGTGATTGCAGAATGCTCACTGATCACGCTTGCTGAATCATATAAAACAAAAGCTGTACTGCTTAATAAAGTGAATTCTTTTTCTTACCATCACTGGCTTCTGTCCCATTAATCTTTTCCTAAGAAAAGGAGCCTGAGCTGGTCTCATGCTCTCCAATTGAATTAGCTGTGACAGTTATGGAGCACTATTATGTTAGAAGAAATGACAAGAATTCTCTGGAAAGGTTTATATGGAGTGATGCAGAGTGTAATGAGGAAAAGCAAGAGAATATTGTATATAGTAACAACACTATTGTAAAATGATCAATTGTGAATGACTTATGTGTTCTTAGCAATACAGTGATTTGAAATAATTTTAAAGATCTTAGGATGAAAATTGCTCTGCATTTCTAGAGAAAGAATTGATGTAATTTAAATACAGAGGAAGGCATACTTTTTCTCGCTTTATTTGCTTTGTGTTTTTGGTCTGTATTTTCTTTTATAGCATGATTTATATGGAAATGTTTTATGAAACCGTGCGTGTATACTCGGGATGAAAATGAGCAGTGGAGAGAGCAAGTGAGAATATTTGAAACTCAAAATATGAAAGATAAAAAGAGAATATTAAAATAGTTTTGATATGTAACAGAAAAAATAATAAAATGCTAAATCAAGTTTTTAAAAAAAGGAAATTACAGGGAAGATCCATGGAATATATCTTTTCCCTTCTCCTTTCCCTTTGGAAATCAGGCAGGAAACAGGTTGGGAACAATGGAAATGCGCCACTTCCCTTCTTTGATCCAAATCCTGAAGGCTTCATAGGAAACCCATGGTATTCAGGATGGAGAAACATGGGGTATGATGGAACACATCCACCTTTTCTCTGCTCACTCTAAGGAAGACTGGCGATCAATCAGAATACCCTTCAGGAGCCTTATGGAGATCAAGCAGGAAATACATGGGAATGATGAAATATGCCCATCTTTTGTCTTCTCTCTTTTCCATCTCCTTTGAGAGGCTGGACATCAGACCACAGAAAGATGAAGTCCAATGGAAAGCACTTCACTCTCCTATTCACATTTCTACTAAAACCTAGAGTCCAGGCAGGAGACTCATGAGGATCAGGCAGGAGACTCCACCTCTCCCTTCTGTTTTTCTCCTCTTCCCTCTGGAGATGAGGCACGAGCCAGGAAAGACACTGTGAAGGGCACACATCTCTCTGCCATCCATAGGTTGGAGGTCAAGCAGGAGATGCCCTGGATGCAATGAAAAGTTCCCACTTTTTCTTGCTTTATTGCCTTTGTATTTTTGGTCTGTATTTTCTTGCATAGCATGATTTACATGGAAATGTTTTGCAAAACTGTCCATGTATAGTCATTATGAAAAGGGTTGCCTTCTTAATGATCAGTGGAGGGAGCAAGTGAGAGTATTTGGAACTCAAAATATTAAAAATAAATATAGAATGTTAAAATTGTTTTTGATATGTAGCTGGGGAATTAAAAAAATGTAAAATCAAGTTTAAAAAAGGAAATCACAGGGGAGATGCACAGAACATGTATCTCTTTTCTTCTCCCCATTTCTCTTTGAAGGTTGGAGATCAGCCAGGAAACTGGCTGAGAACAATGGAAAGCCAACACTTCCCTTGTTTGATACAGATCTTGGAGGTTTCAGGGAAAATCCATAGCATTTACGATGGAGAAGCATGGGGTATGATGAAATGCACCCACTTTTTCTCTTCTCACTCCCAAGGAAGACTGGAGATCAATCAGAAGACCCTTCAGGAGCCTTATGGAGGAAAGCAGGAAATACATGGGAATGATAAAATGTGCCCACCTGTTCTCTTCTCTATTTTCCTCCTCCTTTGAGAGGCTGGAGATTAGACCAAAGAAAGATGGAGTCCAATGGAGGGCATTTGACTCTCCTATTCCCATTTCTACAAGTGCAAAGAGTCTAGATTGAAGACTCATGAAGCTCAGTAAGGAGCTTCATGAAAATCAAGCAGAGACTATTGGAGCACTCTGGAAGGCACTGCCTCCTCTCCCCTCCCATCCCTCTGAAGGCTGAACTTGAGACAGGAGCCAGAATGAGCTCTATTAATGACACACATCTCTCTTCCATACAGATGCTGAAGGTCATTTAGAAGATGCTCTGGATGCACTAGAAGGTTCCTACTTCTTCTCTTTGATCCAGAAATTGGAACTCATTGAGTCATTAAGGACACAGATCAGCAGAAGATAGGGCCTGGTAAAAGGCATTTTCTCTTCTTGCTAGTGAAAGGCCAGAGAAAATGCAGAAGACTTATGGAGAACAGACAGAAGATGCAGGGGGACAGGAAGAAACAAATCTTCCTCCCATCTTTTCTCCTTTGTTTTATATCCAGTAGGGAGGAGTCTCATGGGTCAGAGTGGAGGGTGCTCACCTCTTTTCTTAGATCCAGGGGCTTGAGATTAGGCAGAATACCCTTGGAGGGATTCACTTCTCCTGACTCCTCCTTTCCTTCTGATCCTCCTTGTGGAGGCTAAGATCCAGCAAAAAAAAAAAAATTCAAGGAAATAAGGAGTAGAGGAATAGGTATAATTGAACATAGTCACCTCCCCTCTTCTCACTCTCACTGGAGTCTGAAAAATAGAAAGGAGACTCATAGAAATCAGGGGTGAGGTCCATGGAGCATGATGTTACTGCCTCTTTTCTTTCCTTCTCTCTTCTTCCCTTGTAAGGCTGAAGATCATGAAGAGAACAGGGCAGAATGGAAATGTCCATCAATCCTCATGGAGCCCCAGGCTAGAGAAGAGGTAGGAGACTCGAGCAGATCAGGAAGAAAATGCACAGGGAAAGGCATCCAATTCTCTCCCCATTTTGACCAGAGCTGGGAAACCAGGCAGAAAGCCCATGAAGATTTGGCAGGAAACCTGGGGAATGGACCTGTCTTTCACCTCTCTGTCTCTCTTCCCTTTGGAGGCTGGAGATCAGGTAGGAGACAAGCAAAGTGCAATGGAAAGCTGCCATCTCTCCTCTTTGATTCAGAGTTTTAAGATTTGGCAGGGGACTCGGGGAAAACAGAAAGGAGGAAAATGGGGAATGATGGAATCCATTCCATTGAACTTTTCTTACTCCCCCCAAAGGCTGGAGACCAGTCAGTATGCTTATGGGGATCAGGCAGAAGATGCACAGAAAACAGGGGAGAATGGTCCATTTTTCTTCTTTTCATCTGCACAATTTACTGGGATGCTGGAAAGAAGAGTAAATAGAAAACAAAGGATTCATGTAAGAAACAATAAATTGTGCCCATCTCTCTTTTCTAGAGCCTGGAGACCAGATCAGAGATTCATAGAATTCAGGATAAATGTGGAGCATGATGAGGTCTCTGCTTCTCTTTTCTCTTCCCCTCTTCTCCTCGTCCAGCCAAGGTGGAAAATCACCTTGAATTTAGCAAGGAATGGAATGAGTTTCATGGAAGGTGTCTACCTCCCCTCTTTTCCACTTCCTCTGAAGATGGAAAAACAGGCAGGCAGCACATGGAAATGAGAGGGGAGATGTTGGAGAGGATTTAGGAAAATTAAGACACAAATGCATTGTTGGTAGACTATGAGCAAGAAATACCACTCTAGATATTGATTTATCTTGATGAGAGAAAAAAACAAAAAGACAAAGGACCTATAGGTCCAAAAAGATTTATTGCCACTTTTTGTGGTGGTAAATAATTGGAAAAGGACATATAAGTCCAAAAAGATTATTTTTTATTGAAGCTTTTTATTTTCAAAACATGCAAGGATAATTTTTCGCCATTGATCCTTGCATAACATTATGTTCCAGTTTCCTCCCTTCCCTCCCACCTCTCCTAGATCAAAAGTAATCCAATATATGCTAAACATGGTAAAATATATGTAAATTCAATATAGACATATATCTTTATACAATTATCTTGCTGCACAAGAAGAATAAGATCAAAAAGGGAAAAAATAAAAAATAAAATTCAAGCAAACAACAACAAAAATGAAAATGCTATGTTGTGATCCACACTCAGTTCCCACAGTCCTCTCTCTAGGTGCAGATGGCTCTCACCATCATAAGATCATTGGAACTGGCCTGAATCATCTCACTCATTGTTGAGAAGAGCTACACCCATCAGAATCGATCATTGTATAATCTTGCCTTTGCTGTGTACAATGAAATCCCGGTTCTGCTCATTTCACTTAGCGTCAGTTCCTTTAAGTCTCTCCAGGCTTCTCTGAAATCATCCTGCTGATTGTTTCTTATAGATCAATAAAATTCCATAACATTCATATACCGTAACTTCTTCAGCCATTCTCCAATTGATAAGCATCACTTTCCAATTTCTTGCTACTACAAAAAGGGCTGCCACGAACATTTTTGCACATGTGAGTCCCTTTCCCTCCTTTAATATCTCTTTAAGATATAAGCTTAATAGAAACACTGCTGGATCAAAGAGACGCACAGTTTGGTAACCTTTTGAGCATAGTTCCAAACTGCTCCCAGAATGGTTGGATCTGTTTGCAATTCCACCAAAAATGTATTAGTATCCCTGTTTTCCCACAAACCTCCCCAACCCTGGTCATTATCTTTTCCTGTCATCTTAGCCAATCTGAGAGGTGTGTAGTGATACCTCAGAGTTGTCTTAACTTGCATTTCTCTGATCAATAGTGATCTAGAGCATCTTTTTATATGACTAGAAATGTTTTCAATTTCTTCATCTGAAAATTGTCTGTTCATATCCTTTGACCAATGATCAATTGGAGAATGGCTTAAATTTTTATAAATTTGAATCAATTTTCAATATATTTTAGAAATGAGGACTTTATCAGAATCCTTAAATGTAAAAATGTTTTCCCAATTTATTGCTTTCCTTCTAATCTTGTCTGCATTAATTTTGTTTGTACAAAAACTTTTTAGCTTAATATCATCAAAATTATCTATCTGGTGTTCAATAATGAGTTCCAGTTCTTCTTTGGTCACAAATTCCTTCCTTCTCCACAGATCTGAGAGGTAAACTATCCTATGTTCTTCTAATTTGCTTATCATATCACTCTTTATGTCTAAATCATGACCCTATTTATACCTTATCTTGGAATGCAGTGTTAGGTGTGGGTCAATACCTAGTTTCTGCCATACTAGTTTTCAATTTTCCCAGCATTTTTTGTCAAATAATGCATTCTTATCCCAAAAACTGGGGTCTTTGGGTTTGTCAAATACTAGATTTCTGTAGTTATTGACTATTTTGTCCTGTGAACCTAACCAATTCCACTGATTAATTACACTATTTCTCAACAAGTACCAAATGGTTTTGATGACCATTGCTTTATAATATAGTTTTAGGTCTGTTATAGCTAGGCCACTTTTGTTTGCATTTTTTTCATTAATTCCCCTGAAATTTATGGAAGAGTTTGATTTATTTTAATAATAATGATTCTTTTTTCAATATCTGTCAATCATTAAATTATCAAAACCAACAATTATTATATGTCTATATGATATGAAATAATATCAAATCAAATAACATCCCAAAATATCCTACCTCAGACAGCAAGTTTCAGTATATAGCAGGCCTTGATACAGTTATTATTACTTCTCTCATGTTGAAGCAATAATACATTATGAAAGGGTTTAATAGGGTTTTTTTTTTTGTTGTTTGTTTTTTATATTATAGCTTTTTATTTACAAGTTATATGCATAAGTAATTTTACAGCATTGACAATTGCCAAACCTTTTGTTCCAATTTTTCCCCTCCTTACTCCCATCCTCTCCCCCAGATGGCAGGTTGACCAATACAGGTTAAATATGTTAAAATATAAATTAAATACAATATAAGTAAACATGTCCAAACAGTTATTTTGCTGTACAAAAAGAATCAGACTTTGAAATAGTGTATTATTAGCCTATGAAGGTTAATAGGTTTTTAAAAACAAATCATTATTATAAAAATAAAACAACCTTTAAATTATAACAAATAATAATTATTATAGTATATATATACACACATATATATATTATGAAATAATATCAAATTAAGTTATTTCTCTTGTGATAATTTCTTATTAATTATCACAAGTAATATCTACAAGATATGAAATAATATCAAATTAAAACCCCAAGAGATCTTAGCTCAGACAGCAAGTTTCAGTAATCCACAGGCCTAGATAGTTAGTTTTATTTCTCTGATGTTGATGCAATAACAATTAATGAAAACTTTAACAGTTCTTTAAAAAAGAATCATTACTATTAAAATAAAACAACCATTAAATTATCACAAACAATAAATTTTATACTATGTCTATACAAAATGAAATTATATCAAATTAAAATCCCAAGTGATCCTATTTCAGGTAGCAAGTTTCACTCATCACCAGGGCCAGATTTAATTATTTAATTATAAGCTAATTATTATTTCTCTCATTTTGATTAAATACATGTTATTGAAAAAGTTCAACAGGTCTTTAAAAAGAATCATTTTTACTAAAATAAAACAATCATTCATTATCACAAATAATTATATTATATATATGTAATATGAAATAATATCAAAGTATTATGAAAAAAGATCCTACTTCAGACAGCAAGTTTCAGAATTAAGCACACCTAAAAACAGTTATTATTATTTCTCTCATGTTGATGCAATAACAGTTTATGAAACAGCTGAACAAGTCTTTTAAAAAGAATTAATATTATTAAATTGAAACAACCATTAAATTATCACAAACAATATTTGTCACATAAGAAATAATTTCAAATTAAAATCCCAAAGATCCTACTGCAGACAGTAAGTTTCAGTAATCACCAGGTATAGATATGGTTATTATTATTTCTGTTGTTGATGAAATAACAGGTAATTCAAAAGATCAAGTCTTTAAAAAAGAATCGTAATTTTAAAAATAAAACAATTATGTTATCACCAATAATATGCATTATGCTATTTCTATACAATGTGAAATAATATCAAATTAGAGTTCCAAAGGTCCTACCTCTGACAACAGGTTTCACTAATCACCAGGCCTTTATATAGTTATTATTTTTCATGTTAATACTATTGCAGTCAATAAAAAATTAGCAATTTTAAAAAATGAATCATTATTATTAAAAACATTCAATTATTCCAAATAAATATTCATTGTAATATGATTATATAATATGAATTTATATCAAATTAGAATCCCAAGATATTCTCCTTCAGAGTTTAAGTTTCAGTAATGAGTAGGTCTAGATAGTTATTTATATTTCTCTCTTGTTGATGAAATAACAGTTTATTAAAGGGTTTAAAGGGTGTTTAAAAAAGAATCTTTATTATTAAAACAACCATATATCATCAAAAACAGTAGTTGTTATAATGCCTATAAGATATGTAATAATATAAAATTAAAATTCCAAAAAATCCTGACTCAGACATAAAGTTTAAATGAACAGCAGGCCTAGATATAGACATTATTATTTCCTTCATTTTGATGCAATAACAGTTTATGAATGGGTTTAAACAAGTCTTTTAAAAATCATTTTTATTAAAATAGAAAAACCCTTAAATTATCAGACAATATTTATCATAGTATATCTAATAATATGAAATAATATCAAATTAAAATCCCAGAAGTTCCTTCTTCAGAGAGTAAGTTTCAGGAATGAGCAGGCCTAGATACAGTTACTATAATTTTTCTCTTGTTGATGCAATAACTATTTATTAAAGGGTTTCACAGGTCTTTAAAAAAGAATCATTATTATTAAAATAAAACAACCATTAAATTATCACAATTATTGTTGTATGTTTATAATATATGAAATAATATCAAATTAAATTCTGAAGAAGTCCTTCCTATCCAGCAAGTTTCAGTAATCATCAATCCTAGGTACAGTTATTATTAATTCTCTTATGTTGATGCAATAATAATTAATGAACAAATTTAACAGTTCTTTGAAAAAGAATCATAATTATTAAAATAAAACAAAATTAAAGTAATTACAACTAGTATTTGTTGTAGTATGTGTGTAAATAAGAAATGATATCAAATTAGAATCCCATGAGATCCTCTCTCAAACATCAAATTTCAATAATCACCAGGGCTAGATACAGTTATTATTATTTCTCTCATGTTTATGCAATAAAAGTTAATGAACATGTTCAACAGGTATTTTTAAAACAATCATTATTATTAAAACAATCCAATAATTAAATTATCAGAAGTAATATTAATTATATTAGGTTTATATGATATTTAATAATATGAAATTAGAATCCTATGAGTTCCTAACTCAGACAACAAGTTTAATTAATCACAAGGTCTAAATACAATTATTATTAGTATTTCTCATACTGATTCAGTAACAGTTAAATAAATAGTTTGAGGTCTTTTAAAAAGATTAATTTTTATCAAAATAAAACAACCATTAAAATATTTTATAATGATCAACTGTGAATGACTAATCAATTCTCAGCAATACAATGATTCAAAATAATGCTAAAGGCCTTCCTAAATGAGGACTGTGAAGGAGGAAGGAAGTGAGAGCATTTGGAAGTCAACATATGAAAAATAAAAATGGAATCTTAAAATTGTTTTGTTTTTAACTGAGAAAATAATAAAATATTAAATCAAAAAAGAAATCACAGGGGAGATCCATGGAGCATGATGAAAAATACCTGCCTCTTCTCTTTTCTTCTTTCCTCTTCCCTTTGGAGACTAGAAATGAGGCAGGAGAAAGGCAGGACACAATGGAAAGCTACCACCTCTCCTCTTAGATCTAGAGGCGGGAGACCAAGTAGGAGTCTCATAAAAATTGGGGAAAGACCCATAGAGCATGATGAAAAGTACTTTCCCCTGTTCTTTCCTTCTTTCTTTTTCCATTTGGAGGCTGGAGGTTAGGCAGGAGACAGGCATGGTGCCAGAGAAGGCCTGATCTCACCTCTTGGATCTGGAGGCTGAAGACCATGTATGAAGCTCTTGGATAACAAGGAGAGATACAAGGAATTATGAAAGATGCCCACTTCTTCTCTTTCCAATACTACTGGAGATTAGAGACTGAGGAAAATCATGGAAATCAGGGAAGAGACTCAAGGAGCATTATGGAAGGAACCTCCTCTGCTATTTTCTTCTGTCCTTTGCCCCTTGGAAGCTGGATCTCAGGTAGGAGATATGTAGGGCATAATGGAAGGGGCCCATCTTTTCTCACTTCCAGTGGATGCTAGAGTTCAAACAGGAGACTAATAGTGGTCAGGAAGGATGCATGCAAAGAACAAGGGAAGGAGTCCACCTCTCCTCTTGGATCCAGAGGCTAGGGACCAGACAACAGATTCCTAGAGTTCAGACAGGATAGATGTGGGGGACAATGAGGCTTCTGCTGCTTCTTTCTCCCCTTCTCCTCTCTACTTTCCTGCAGAGAAGGAAGATGGCTCAGGAAGATGAGGAAGGAAATGCATTGGTATGATGGAAGGCAACTGCGCCTTTTTTCACTCATGAGAGATGGAAGTTCATGCAAAGGACTCATGAAGATCAAGCAGGAGACTCATGGAAATCCAAGAGAAGACCCATGGAGAATGATGAAGGGCACCTAACTCTCCTCTTCCCTTTGGAGACAAAAGATCAGGCAAAAGACAGAAATAATACAATGGACATGTAGCCTCTCCTTGCTGATCCAGAAAGAAGAGGCATGGGGCAGGATGGAGACCTCCCTTCTTCCCACTTCCATTGGATTCTGGAGACCAGTTAGGAGACTCATGGAAACCAGGGGGAGACACATGGAGCATAATGAAAAGTGCCTGCCTCTCCTCAATCCTTATTTCCTCTTGTCCTCTCTCCTCTTCTATTTAGAGGCTGGAGATCAGGCAGTAGCCTTCCAAAAATAAGGTAGAAAATGCACAGGAACCAGTAGAATGATAACCATCTTTCTTTTCTCCACTCCTAATGTATGCTGGAGATGAGACATGAGAATAACAGCAATCAGGAAAGATACATGCAAGGAACAGTGAAAAGCACCCATCTCTCCTCTTGGATCCAGAAGCTAGAGACCAGATAGGAGATTCACAGAGGTCAGCCAAGATAAATGTGGGAGAGTGATGTGGCCTCTGCTTGTCTCCTCTCCTCTTCCCTTCAGAGGGTGAAAACCAGGTAGGTAACTTGTGGAGATCATAAGGGAGAGGAATGGGCATGATGGAAAATGCCCACTTCCACTCTTTCTGTTCCACAAGAAGGAGGCTAGCTACGAGGCAGGAGACTCATGGAAGTAGTGCAGAGACCCATGGAGCATGATGGAAGGTATCTGCCCCTCCTCATTTCTTCAGAGACTGGAGATCAGGCAGAAGACGGATATGTTACAATGGAACACCATTACTTGATGCAGAAGCTAGAGAATAGGCATGAGACTCATGGAGATCAGGAAGGAAATGCACAGGGCACTATGGAAGGCACTTACTTCTCTACCTCTCTGAGCAGAGGCAGGAAACCAGGCAAAAGAATTATGAACATCAGGCAGGAAAATCACAGAAAGTATCTAGGTGTCTTCTTTCCTTCATTCATCTTATCTCTGGAGACTGGAGATCAGGCAGAAGACAGACCTGGCTCAATGGAACATCCCCATCTCTCCTTTTTTGATCCAGAGGCTAGAGACCAGGCAAGAAGTTTGTGAAAATCAGGATGGAGAAGCATAGGGCATGACACCCAGTTTTTCTCACTGCTAAGGAAGACTGGAGATCCATCAGCAGACTCAAAGACATCAGGTAGGAGATACATGGGAATGATGCAATGTGCCCACCTGTTCTCTTCTTTTTTCTCTTCCCTGCAGAAGTTGGAGATCAGACCAGAGAAAGATGGAGTCTACTGGAAGGCACTTGATTCTTCTATTCCCATTTTACCTAGAACCTAGAGTATAAGTAGGAGACTCCTGAATATGAGGCAGGAGACTCCAACTCTCCCTTCCCTTTCTCTCCTCTTCCCTCTGGAGGCTAGAGCTGAGGAAGGAGCCAGCAAGGGCACACATTTCTCTTCCATCCACAGGCTGATGGTCAAACAGGAAATACTATGAATACAATGGAAGTTTCCCACTTCTCCTTCATCCAGAATGTAGAACTCATTGAGTCATTAAGAACACTCTTTGAGATCAATAGGAGATAGACAGGGCTTGGTCAAAGGTATTCTCTCATCTTCTTGCTTTCACTAAAGGCAAGACACAATGCAGAAGTACAGAGCACCACAGTTGTGGGGAACTCTGGGTGAGGTATAATACTTTTTAGTCCAATACAAGAAACCCTGCTTACATGTCTGGTTTGGCTCCCCCTATTCCCCCCCCTCCCAGGGGTGTCTCGGCCTTCCTGAGAATTCAGGTGCAACAACCTGTGTTGTACTTGAAGCAGAGTTATATGAAAGTGGCAAGGAAACATCTGCACACAATAGCAAGTTGTTTATGTGTTCCCACATGGGCAGTATCCTATAGTTAGCTCATAAACAGTGTGCTATAGGTATGTGAGTGTATTAGGATATCTAAGGCTGAGAAAATTTTGAAAAAAAAACATACTCCTGTTTGATCACCTTCATGAGTTCTGGCCTTCATTCCTCACCCATGATCAGGATTCAGGCTGTTACTGAAGTCCCTTAGTGAGCAGGTCTGGACACAGAAGACTTATGGAGAGCAGGACAGGAAGATGGAGGGGGGGCTGGAAGTAAGGCATCTTCCTCCCTTCTTCTCCTCTTTGTTCTATATTCAGTGATAGATCTGGCTGGAGACTCATGGGTCAGAGTGGAGGGTGCTCGCCTCTTCTCTTAGATCCAGGGGCTTGAGTCCAGAAGGGAGAGTCATATAGATCATGCAGAATACACGTGGAGGAATTCACTTTTCCTTATTCCTTCTTTCCTCCGATCCTCCTTGTGAAGGCTAAAATCCAGTGAGAAATCTCATGGACATGAGTAGAGGAATGGAAATGATGGCAGATGGCAATCTGCCTTATTTCCACCCTCCATGGATTCTGAAAAACAGGCAGCAGACTTATGGAAATCTGGAGGGAAACCCATGGAACATGATGTTAGTGCCTCTTTTCTTTCCTTCTTTCTTCTTCCCTTGTTTAGCTGGAGATCAGCCAGAGAATAGACAGGGCAGAATGGAAAGCTGCCACCTCTGCTTTTTGATTCAGTCTGAAGATTTGTCTGGGAACTCTTGGAGAATTGTAAGGAGGAAAATGGGGCATGATGGCAGGTATCCCACTTCTCTTCTCACTTCCACCAGAGGCTGGAGACCATTAAGTATCCTTATGGAGATCAGGCAGAAGATGCATAGGAAATAGGGGAGGAATGCCCATTTTTCTTCTTTTCATTTCCAGTATTAATTCCAACAAACAAAAGATTCATGTAAAAAACAATGAATTGTGCCTACTTCTCTTCTTGTTTCTAGAGACTGGAAACCAGATGGGAGATTCCTAGAGCTCAGACAGGATAAATGTGGAGCATGAGGGGGTCTCTGCTTCTCCTTTCTCTCCCTGTCCTTTTCTCTCCTCTTTACTGCCAAGTTTGAAAACCACATAAAAAAGACTCATGCAGTTTAGCAAGGAGAGGTGTGGGCTGGATGAAAGGTATCCATCTCCCCTCTTTCCACTTCCAATGAAGACTGACAACCAGACAGGAGGCTCATAGAAATCAGAGGGAAGATGTTGAAGAGGATCTCGGACAATAAGACACTAATGCAGTGTTGGTAAAGTTGTATATTGATTTATCCATTCTGAAGAGCAATTTGGAATTAGGCCCAAAGGGTTATAAAACAATTCATTGCCTTTGAGCAAGAAATACCACTCTAGATCTATTGATCATAAAGAGAGAGAGAGAGAAAGGCAGAGGACCTCTAGGTCCAAAAAGATTTATAGCACCTTTTTTTGTGGGGGTAAATAATTGGAAATTGAGAAGATGCCCATCTATTGGGGAATGACTGAGTGAGTTATTGTATATTACTTTTATAGAACACTATTATGTTAGAAGAAATGACAAGCAGAATGAGCTTAGAATACTCTGAAAAGACATACATGAAGTGATGAACAGTGAAATGAGCAGCTTCAGGAGAATATTATATACAGTAACAATAGTGTTATATGATGATCAGTTCTGAATGATTTATCTACTCTCAGCAATATAATGATTCAGGACAATTTTAAAGATCTTTGGAGGAAAAATGCTCTCCACCTCCAGAGAAACAACTGATGAAGTCTAAATGCAGACCAAAACATGCTGTCCCTTTACTATCTTTATTTTCCTTATTATTCAGTAAGTGCCATTTTCCTTATACTAATATATTTTTCATATTCTAAACTTGTAAAATATTCATTTACCTTACAGAAACATGATTATACAGTTTATATGTTTAATAACTAATATTACTTTAAGTTCTGAACTTTCTCATAATTACATAAAATTTTTCTCACATTTCCTTAAAAGTGACTAAAATCTGTGATATCTATGTGTAGTAGTTCATGACTCATACTTCCTTTGAACACCTTGTGGCAACACCTTCAAATGTTGGATTACTAACTTAATAATAATTCAATCATATGTGATTTCAAAACAGAATAATATCAAAGTATAGTCCCAAGAGATACTACCTCATAGCAAGTTTAACTAATCACTAGGCCTAAATATAGATATTATTTCTCTCACGTTGAAGCAATAACAGTTCACAAAAGGATTTAACAAATCTTTAAAAAAGAATCATTATTTTTAAAATAAAATAATCATTAAGTGATCACAAATAATGTTCATTATAGTATGTCTACATACTATGCAGCAATATCAAATTACAATCCCAAGTGATCCTCAGACAGTGAGTTTCACTGATCACCAGGGCTAGATACAGTTATTATTGTTTCTCTCCTGTTGATATAATAACAATTTATGAAAGCATTAAATAGGTGTTTAAAAAAGAATAAAAATTATTAAATTAAAACAAAGATTAAATTTTCAGAACCAATAATTATTATATTATATCTATATAATAGGAAATACTATCAAATTAAAATACCAAAATAATCTTATCTCAACAAGTTTCATTAATCACTAGAAATAGTTATTATTATTTCTTTCATATGATGCAATAACAGTTAATGAAAAACTTTAACAAGTCTTTAAAAAAGAATCATCATTATTAAAATAAAACAACCATTAAATTATCATATATAATAATCATAGTTTCTCTATTTAATATGAAATAATATCAAATTCAAATCCCAGCTCAGTAAGTTTCAGTAATCACTAGACCTAGATACAGTTATTATTATTTCTTTCATGTTGATGATTGTATCAACAGTTAATGAAAAAGTTTAACAGGTCTTTAAAAAAGAATAATTTTTTAAAAAATAAAATGACTAAATTGTCTCAAATAATATTCAATATGGTATGTCTATATAATGTGAAATAAAATCAAATAAAAATCCCAAGAGATAGCAAGTTTCACTAATCACTGGTCCTCAATACAATTTTTATTATTTGTCATGTTGCAGTAATAACAGCTAATCAAAAAGTTTAATAATTCTTTGCAAAACAATCATTATTATTAAAATAAAACAATCCTTAAATTATCACAAGTAATATTCATTATAGTAAGTTTATATAATGTAAAATGTTATCAAATGAGCATCCCAAGACTTCCTAACACAGTAAGTTTCAGTATTGATCAGACTTAGATTGTAATTTTTTCTTTCATGTTGCTGCAATAACAGTTTATGAAAGGGTTTGAAAGGTCTTTTAAAAAAAGAATCATTATTATTAAAATAAAACTAGCATTAAATTAATACAAATAATAATTATTATAGTATGTCTATAATATATGAAATAATGTCAAATTAAAATGCAAACAAAATCTACCTTGAACAAAAAGTTTCACCAATCACCAGGGTTAGATACAGTTATTATTATTTATCTTATGTTGATGTAATAATAGTTAATGAAAAAAATTCAACAGATGTTTAAGAATGAATCATTATTATGAAAATAAAACAACCATCAAAAATAACAAATAATATTCATTTTAATTTGTTAACATAATTTGTAATGATACGAAATTAGAATCCCATGAGATCCTAACTTAGACAGCTAATTTTACTAATCATTAGGCTTAGATATAATTATCACTAATAATATTCATTATACTATTTTTTATAATACAAAATAATATCAAATTAGAATCCCAAAGGTCCTGCCTCTTACATCAAGTTTCACTAATCACCACACCTTGATAAAATTTTATTATTATTTTTCATGGTTACATCACAACATTTAATGAAAATGAATCATAATTATTAAAAAAACAAGTAAATGATCACAAATAATCTTGCTTATAGTATGTCCATGTAATAAGTAAAAGCATCAAATTAGAATCCCAAGACAACATTTTGCAGAGGGTAATTTTCAGTAAAGAGCAGGCCTAGACACAGTTATTATTATTTCTCTCATGGTGATGCAATAGCAGTTTATGAAAGGATTTAAGAGGTCTTTAAAAAGGAATCATTATCAAAATAAAACAACCATTGAATTATCTCGAACAATAATTATTATACTATGTCTATATAACATGAAATAATATCAAATAAAAATCCTAAAATATCCTAGCTCTTATAGCAAGTTTCACTAATCACCAGGGTAGGTCTGTTATTATTATTATTATTATTATTATATGTCTGGTTGATGCAATAACAGTTAATGAAAAAGTTTAACAGTTACTTAAAAATGAATTATTATTATTAAAATAAAGTAACCATTAAATTATCACAAATACTAACCATTATAGAATATCTATGTAATATGAAATAATATCAGATTCGAATCTAAGACATTGTACTTCACATAGTAAGTTTCAGTTATGACTGGGCCTAGATACATACAATTGTTATTTGTCTCATATAGATGCAAGGACAGGTTATGAAAGGGTTTAATGGGTCATTTATTTTTTTTAAGTCTTTCTAGATTTTTTTTATTGAAGTTTTTTATCTATAAAACATATGCACAGGTAATTTTTCAACATTGACCCTTGCAAAACTTAACTGTTCCAAATTTTCCCCTCCTTCTCCTCATCCCTTCTCCTAGAGCAGGTAGTCCAATACATGTTAAATATGTTAAAATATATGTTAAATCCAGTATATGTATACATATTTATATAGGTATCTTGCTGCACAAGAAAAATTGGATCTAGAAAGAAAAAAAAAAAAACTTGAGAAGGAAAACAAAATGCAAGCAAACATCAACAGAAAGTGTGAAAATGCTATGTTGTGGTCCACACTCAGTTCCCTCAGGCCTCTCTCTGCGTGTATATGGCTCTCTTCATTACTGAACAATTGGAATTGGTTTGAATCATCTCATTGTTGAAGAGAGCCACATCCATCAGAATTTTTCATTCTATAGTCTTGTTGTTGCTGTGTATAATGATCTCCTGGTTCTGCTCACTTCCCACAGCATCAGTTCACGTAGGTCTCTCTAGGCTTCTTTGAAATCATTCTGTTGGTCATTTATTACAGAACAATAATACTGCAGAGCATTCATATACAATATTTTTTTCAGCCATTCTCCAAATGATGGACAGCCACTCAGTCCAGTTTCTAGCCACGACTAAAATGACTGTCACAAACATTTTTTGCATATGTGGGTCCCTTTCCTTCCTTTAGGATCTCTTTAAGATATAAGCCCAATAGAAACACTGCTGGGTCAAAAGGTATGCACAGTTTGATAACTTTTTGAGCATAGTTCCTAATTTCTCTCCCAAATGGTTGGATCTGTTCATAACTCCACCAACAGTGTATCAGTGTCCCAGTTTTCCCACATCTCCTCCAGAATTCATCATTATCTTTTGCTCTCATCTTAGCCAATCTGACAGGTGTGTAGTGGTATCTCAGAGTTGTCTTATTTGCATTTCTCTCATCAGTAGTGATTTGGAGCACCTTTTCAAATGACTAGAAATAGTTTCAATTTCTCCATCTGAAAATTGTCTGTTCATATTCTTTGACCATTTATTAATTGGAAAATGGCTTGAATTCTTATAACTGAGTTAATTCTCTCTATATTTTAGAAATGAGGCCTTTATCAGAACCTTTGAATGTAAAAATGTTTTCCCAGTTTAGTGCTTCCCTTCTAATCTTGTCTGCATTAGTTTTGTTTGTACAAAAGCTTTTTAACTTGATATAATCAAAATTTTCTATTTTATGATCAATAATGATTTCTAGTTCTTCTTTGGTCACAGATTCCTTCCTCTTTCACAGATCTGAGAGGTAAACTATCCTATGTTCTTCTAATTTGCATTTAAGTAATTAATCCATTTCGACCTTATCTTGGTATGTGGTGTTAGGCATGAATCCATGCCTAGTTTCTGCCATACGAGTTTCCAATTTTCCCAGTAGTTTTTGCCAAATAGTGAGTTCTTATCCCAAAAGTTGGGGTCTTTGGGTTTGTCAAACACTAGATTGCTATAGTCATTGAGTATTTTGTCCTGCAAACCTAACGTATTCCACTGATCAACTACTCTATTTCTTAGACAGTACGAAATGGTTTTGGTGACTGCTGCTTTATAATATAATTTTAGGTCTGGTACAGCTAGGCGACCTTCATTTGCATTTTTCTCATTAATTCCCTTGAAATTCTTGACCTTTTGTTCTTCAGATGAATTTTGTTGTTATTTATTCTAGGTCAGTAAAATAGTTTCTTGGGAGTTTGATTGGTATAGTACTAAATAAATAGATTAGTTTAGGTGGTACTGTCATCTTATATTCACTTCATCTATCCAAGAGCACATGCTATTTTTCTAATTGTTTAGTTATGACTTTTTGTGTGGAAAGTGTTTTGTAGTTTTGTTCATATAGTTCCTGACTTTGCCTTGGCAGATAGATTCCCAAGTATTTTATACTATCAACAGTTATTTTAAATGGAATTTCTCTTTGTATCTCTTGCTGTTGGATTTTGTTAGTGATGTATAAAAATGCTGATGATTTTGTGGATTTATTTTGTATCTTGCAACTTTGCTAAAGTTATCGCTTACTTCTAATAGTTTTTATTTAACACTCTAGGGTTCTCTACGTATACCATCATATCATCCTGAAATAATGATAATTTGGTTTCCTTATTACCTACTCTAATTCCTTTAATCACTTTTTTCTTCTCTTATTGCCAAGGCTAGCAGTTCCAATACAATATTGAGTAGGAATGGTGATAGTGGGCAGCCTTGTTTTACCCCTGATCTTCTTGAGAATGGTTACAGTTTAACCCCATTACATATGATGCTTCCTGATGGTTTTAAGTAGATGCTATTGATTGTTTTAAGGAAAAGTCCATTAATTACTATACTGTGTAGTGTTTTTTAATAGGAATGGATGTTGGATTTTATCAAATGCTTTTTCTGCATCTATTGAGATGATCATATGGTTTTTGTTTGTTTGGTTATTGATAAATTCAATTATGCTAATAGTTTTCCTAATATTGAACCAGCCTTGCATTCCTGATATAAATCCTACTTGGTCATGGTGTATTATCCTGGAGATCATTTTCTGTAATCTCTTTGCTAATATTTTATTTAAAATTTTTGCATCAATATTCATTAGGGACATTGGTCTATAATTTTCTTTCTTTTCATCCTACCTGGTTTAGGTAGCACTACCATGTCTGTATCATAAAAGTAATTTGGTAGGAGTCCTTCATTCTCTATTTTTCAAAAGTTTAGATAGCATTGGAGTTAATGGTTCTTTAAATGTTCAGTATAATTCACATGTAAATCCATCTAATCCTGGAGATTTTTTCTTGGGGAGTTAATTAATAGCTTATTCTATTTCTTTTACTAAAATGGGACTATTTAGGTAATTTATTTCCTCTTATGTTAATCTGGGTAATCTATAGTTTTGTAGGTATTCCTCTATTTAACTTAGGTTATCAAATTTATTGATATATAGTTGGCCAGAATAACTACTTATTGCTCTAATTCCCTCTTCATTTGGTGGAAAATTCACCCTTTTCATTTTTGAGATTAACAATTTGATTTTTCTCTTTCCTTTTTCTAATCAAACTAACTAAGTGTTTATTTTGTTGGCTTTTTCATAAAACCAACTCTTAATTTTATTTATTAATTCAATTGTTTTTTACTATCAATTTTATTAATATCTCCTTTTATTTGTAGAATTTCAAGTTTAAGATTTGATTGGGGGTTTTAATTTGTTCTTTTTTCTAGCTTTTATATTTGCAAGCCCAATTCACTGATTTTTCTCTCTCTTTTATGCAAGTAAGCATCTAGAAACATAAAATTTCCCCTTATTACCGCTTTGGCTGCATCCCATAAATTTTGGTATGTTGTCTCATTATTGTCATTCTCTTGGATGAAATTATTGATTGTGTCTATGATTTGCTGTTTTACCCATTCATTCTTTAGGATGAGATTATTTAGTTTTCAATTACCTTTTGGTCTATTTTCCCCGGCCCTTTATTGAATATAATTTTTATTGTATGGTGACCTTAAAAAATACATTTACTATTTCTACCTTTCTGCATTTGATTTTGAGGTTTTTTTATCCTAATATATGGTCAGTTTTTGTATGGGTTCCATGAACTGCTGAGAAGAAAGTGTACTCTTTTCTGTCTCCATTCAATTTTCCCCAAAGATCTATCATATCTAGTTTTTTTTTCTAGTATTCTATTTACCTCTTTAACTTCTTTCTGATTTATTTTGTGGTTTGATTTATCTAGTTCCAAGAGAGCAAGATTGAGATCTCCCACTATTATAGTTTTGCTGTCTATTTCTTCTTGCATCTCTCTTAAATTCTCCTCTAGGAATTTCCATGGTGCATATATGTTTAGTATTGCTATTGCTTCATTATCTATGCTACCCTTTAGTAGGATATAGTTTCCTTCCTTATCTCTTTTAATTAGAGCTATATTTGCTTTTACATGATCTGAGATCAGGATTGCTACCGCTGATCTTTATTCTTCATCTGAAGCATAATATATTCTGCGCCAGCCCTTTACCTTCATTTTGTATGTATCATTATGATTTAAATGTGTTTCTTGTAAACAACATATTGTAGGATTCTGGCTTTTAATCCAGTCTGCTATCTGCTTCCATTTTGGGGGGAGTTCATACCATTCACATTCACAGTTAAAATAACTAATTCTGTATTTCCTGCCATTGTATTTACCCTAAGTTATGTTTTTCTCTTTCCTATTCCCCTTTCCTCCTCCCCAGTATTTTTCTGTTGATGACCACTTGCCTCAGTGTTCCCCCTTTAGGGCCCTACAGTTTTTTACAACTTTCCCCTAATTCTTCTGTCTTTCTTTCTATTAGTCATTTACTTTCTTTTCCCCCTTTCCCTCTTAATTCCCTCTAAGGTGAGACAAGCTTCTTTGTGATACCAAATATGTCTGATATTCTCTCTCTCTCTTTTTAAAGTAACTTTTTATTGACAGAACCCATGCCAGGGTAATTTTTTACAACATCATCCCTTGCACTCACTTCTGTTCTGATTTTTCCCCTCCCTCCCTCCAATGGCAAGCAGTCCTTTACATGTTAAATAGGTTACAGTATGATATTCTCTCTTTTAGCCAAATGTGATGAGAGTAAGATTCACACAATGATCATCTTCCTCCTTTCTTTCCCTCAATTATAATAGGTTTTCTTTGCCTCTTCGTGGGATGCAATTTCCCTTATTTTACTTCCTTTTTTCCTCTTCTTCCAGTATGATCCCCTTTATACCTCTAGTTTCTTTTTCATATTATCATAATAAAATCAAATTTTATCCACATTCTCTAAATATACTCATAATAGAAATATAGTTCTCAAGAGTTCTTTCCTTTTTACCTTTTTATGTTTTTCTTGAGTTTGTGTTTGGAGATCAGATTTTTTTGTTTAGTTCTGGTCTTTTCATTAAAAATAGATGAAATTCACCTATATCATTCAATGTCCATCTTCTTCCCTGAAAGATAATGCTCATTTTAGTTGGATAGCTTATTCTTGGCTGTAATCCCAGTATCTTTGCTTTTCAGAATATCAGATTCCAGGCCCTTCAATCCTTTAAGTTGAAAGCTGCTAGGTCCTGGGTAATCCTAATTGTTGCTCCTCTGTATTTAAATAGTTTCTTTCTGGCTGCTTGCAATATTTTTCCCTTGGTTCTGAAATTTAGCCATGATATTCCTTGGGAATTTAATTTTTAGGTCTTTTTCAGGAGGTGATCAGTGGATTCTTTCAATGGCTATTGTACCTTCCGATTCTAGGACACTGAGGAAGTTTTCTTTTATGATTTCCTGTAAGGTAATGTCTAGGTTCTTTTTTTTCATCATGGCTTTCAGGAAGCCCCAAAATCCTTAGATTGTCTCTCCTACATCTATTTTCCAGGTCACTTGTTTTTCCTAGGAGATATTTCATATTTTCTCCTATTTTTTCATTTTTTTGTTTTTGCTTGATTCTTGAAGTCTTATTGAATAATTCATTTATTTTTGTTCAATTCTAATTTTTGGTGTATTATTTTCTTCAGTTACCTTTTTTTAGCTCATTTTGAAATTGGCCAATTAAATTTTTTTGTTCATGGCATTCTTTTTCCATTTTTTCCATTCCTTCTTGAAATGATCTCATTTCATTTCCCCATTTTTCTTCTAATGCTCTTTTAAGATCCTTTATGCAATCTTCAAAGAAAGCCTTGTGAAATGGGGACCAGCTCATGTCTCCCTTTGGGACTTCTTCTGGAGTTGCTTTGCCTTTAGGAACCTTAGGATTTGAGTTCTGTTCTTCTCTCTCTTCATAAAAGCTATCTATGTTGAGAGTTCAATTTGGTTTTTTATTCGTTTTTTTTAAGGGTTGAGGTCTGTTCAATAAAAAGGAGTGACAGCTGCTTTAATTTGCCCTGAGTCAGTTCTGCTGATTGATTTCCATTGCTGGCCAATGGTGGCTAGACCAATGTTCTTCTGGGGCTCGTGGTTTTCAATTTGTGTTTTACAAAAAGCAAATCTGCCAAACCGCCTGCTTGCAACCAGGACAGAGTGGCCTAAGAGGCTCACAGAAGATTCCCAGGTGGGTGGAATCTACAATGCTCTTACTCCCTGCCCCAGCTCCTTGCTCCTGGCTCCCTGTGCTGTGATCTGAACTCTGGAAACTGTCCCCCTGCCTGTTTGAAACAGAGCTGTTCTGAAGTTCTGCCAAGGTATCCATATATTCTTTGGGAAATTAGTGGTACACCAAATATTTGTGGATTCTTTGACTCCAAAACAAGTTTAGAGGCTTAATCTGCTGTCAGGCAGGAGATATATAGGGCATAATGGAAGGGGTCCTGTTGGAATCCTTACTAACTGCTAACTAATTAGAGTTGATCTAATCTTACAAGAAGATGTTTTGGGCAGAACCTGAAACAAGGTACTAAGTAGAACTACCCATAATCCCTCTCTCTGGAAGGAGCATAAATAGGCCAATGGGCCAGTCGGAGAGTTCTTCAGAGGAAGCCGCTACAAGTCGAGATTTCACCGGAATGACATGAAGACTGGAGCTGGCTGGAGGCTGAAGAAAGCAGAGGCAGAGGCTGAAGGACCAGACCTTTGGATTTAAAGACATTTGGAGAGAGCTCTTGGAACCAAGCAGAGAGATAGGCCTCTAAGCTAACCGGGCTATATTGGAGATAATAAAAGATCTGAACTTTTATCACCTGGCTGTGTCTTGAGAAGAAAAAGCTCATAACATTTTGGCGCCCAACGTGGGGCCGATTCAGATCCATCTGAACTAGATCATAACATTTTGGCGCCCTGAACGTGGGACAAACAGACCCCTCAGTGGATTTCAGTGGAAAAGCTCCGATCCTGATACAAGTGGAAAAGCCTCTGATCCTGATCCAGTGGAAAAGACTTCAACCCAGAAATTAGGGTGAGTGCAACAAAGAAATTTTGT
The DNA here is from genome assembly GCF_016432865.1 of Antechinus flavipes. Taxonomy (NCBI): domain Eukaryota; kingdom Metazoa; phylum Chordata; class Mammalia; order Dasyuromorphia; family Dasyuridae; genus Antechinus; species Antechinus flavipes. The sequence goes on along the minus strand of NC_067404.1, from coordinate 31,734,918 downwards.
TAGAAGAGTAAAGTAGAATTTCAGCTAAGATGGGACAGATATTTAGAAAACAGCCTGTTTCTGTTCAAGGAAAATGTTTAGAGAGCATTGTCAAAGTTATGGAAAGCCAAGGTTTAATTATAAGTTTACAGCAAATCACTGAACTTTTACAAACTGTAAAGGACATATGTCCTTGTTTCTCTCTTGATAAGGAATTAGATCTAAATGAATGGAAATTGGTTGGAGAGGATCTTTGTCAATTCTATGACAAAAATGGGCCTAACTCAATAATTAATACATATAATGTAATACAATTGGCTATAAGAAGTTATTTAAGTGATAGAATGATGAAAAGGAAAGTACAGGAGGAAGAAGTACCAACTTTACTGGGTGAAAAGGAGGACGAATCAGATGAGAATGGAGTTAATTACAATTCTGAGTATGATACTTCACAGCAGGAGGAATTAGGTGATTCCACATCTCATGACCCTCCCTCCGCAATTAACCCTTCATGGGTGGAACAAGGGGGAGGGAGAGAGACAGAAACACAGTCAGCTTCTCCTGTAAAGCAGAATTTAACAAGATTAGAAAAAGCATTAATTAAGGCAAAAAATGAAGGAGAAGATATATCTGATTTTATAAATGCATATCCTGTGATTGAAGAGCTCAACTCCTCAGGTCAAAAAGAGAGAAAATACACTGCTTTTAATTTGGGAAAAATTAAAGATTTGAAAAAGGGTTGCACTCTTTATGGGGCTACATCATCTTATGTGAAGATGTTACTAGATAATTTGTCTTATGAAATCCTAACCCCGAATGACTGGAAATCCATAACGAAAACTTGTCTAGAACCGGACAAAATTTATTGTGGCTTTCGGAGTTTCATGAATTATGTAGGATTCAAGCCCAATGCAATAGGCAAACAGGAGCTATTGTACAAGTTGCTTTTGACCAACTAGCTGGTGAAGGTCAGTATGCAGAGAGTTCAGAACAGATTTATTATCCCATAACAGTGTATGAGCAAATTTCTAAGGCTGCAATAAAAGCTTGGAATTCTCTCCCTGGACAGAAAGATGGAAATAATGCTTTCACAAAAATAGAGCAAGGTCCCAATGAACCTTTTGCAGATTTTGTGGGACGTTTACAAACAGCTGTAATAAGAACCATTGGAAATAATGCAGCCACAGAAATAATGACTAGACATTTGGCTAAGGAAAATGCCAATGAGGTTTGCAAGAGAATTATATGGGGGCTAGACAAAAATGCTTCTTTAGAGGAGATCATTAGATGCTGTGCCACAGTGGGCACAAATGCTTATTATACCCAGACTATGATGAACATGGAAAGACAAGGTCCTTCTTGGCAAAGGAATTATAGAGAAACTCGTCGATGTTTTCAGTGCGGAAAAATTGGACATCTAAGAGCCCAATGTAGAAATGGAGATAAAGTGAGAAGACAGGGTGAGAGAAAACCCAAAACCCCATGTCCAAAATGTAACCAAGGCTTTCACTGGGCTTCTAAATGTATATTGACCCAGAAGAATGAGAGGCAAGGCCCAGCTCCAAAGTATCAATCAAAGGACAGGTGGGGCATGATAGCAGCTGAGGTTACACCCAGAGAGACTTTAGAAATTCAGAACTCTGATGTCATCAACCAACAGAAAAGCAATCAGTATTACAGTTGGGAAGAATACAGGCCTTTTAAGACAACAAGACAATATCCAATGCAAACAGCTCCAATGTAATTACCAGATGATGAGGAGAAATCCCAAAAGTGGTAAATAGAAGAGAATTAGATAGGTTAACTGCTTGGGGAAGAGGATCTGCTTATATTTCCACAGGTGGAAAAGGAATCAGATGGCTAACAATGAGACTGTCAAAAGAACTTTAAAATCTTCAGCTTTCAGTTCCTGAAAAACCAGCAAGAATCACTGGATTCCCTGAGATGAAAAATTGTTGATGAGACCTTTTGCAGTACTTCAGAGCTTACAGGAATTATTAGATTCCTGGCGCATGAACTAATGGACAATGGATTCCTTATGGACTATTTCTAGGACTTATGGACATTTGTAAATTTTCAGGTCGATTTACGTTGTTATATTACTACTAGCCTGTGTTATATTACTATGTGCTTATGTATTTTAAGCAATTGCAAGAATCATTGGATTTCTTGAGATGAAAGATTGTTGATGAGACTTTTGCAGTAGTTAAATTTTCATGTTGATTCATGTTATTTGTTACATTACCACTAGCCTGTGTTATATTGCGGTGTGCTTTTGTAAATTATGTATAATGCCTCCCATATTGATGGATTTATGTATACCATGTATATCTGTTACAAAGTTCTGGCCCATATTGATGGATTTATGTGTACCCCCTCAGAAAAACAAAAGAAAGGGGGAGATGTTGGAATCCTTACTAACTGCTAACTAATTAGAGTTGATCTAATCTTACAAGAAGATGTTTTGGGCAGAACCTGAAACAAGGTACTAAGTAGAACTACCCATAATCCCTCTCTCTGGAAGGAGCATAAATAGGCCAATGGGCCAGTCGGAGAGTTCTTCAGAGGAAGCCGCTACAAGTCGAGATTTCACCGGAATGACATGAAGACTGGAGCTGGCTGGAGGCTGAAGAAAGCAGAGGCAGAGGCTGAAGGACCAGACCTTTGGATTTAAAGACATTTGGAGAGAGCTCTTGGAACCAAGCAGAGAGATAGGCCTCTAAGCTAACCGGGCTATATTGGAGATAATAAAAGATCTGAACTTTTATCACCTGGCTGTGTCTTGAGAAGAAAAAGCTCACAACATTTTGGCGCCCAACGTGGGGCCGATTCAGATCCATCTGAACTAGATCATAACAGGGTCCATCATTTCTCTTGTCACTGCCAGTGGATGCTGAAGACCAGAAAGGAGACTAGTAGCGGTCAGGAAGAATGCATCCAAAGAACAAGGGAAGACACCACCCTCTCCTCTTGGATCCAGAGGCTGGGGACCAGACAGAAGATTCCTAGAGTTCAGACAGAGTAGATGTGGGGGACAATGGGGCTTCTGCTGCTTCTTTCTCTCCTTCTCCTCAATACTTTCCTGCAGAGAAGGAAGATGGCTCAGGAAGATGAGGAAGGAAATACACTGACATGGTGGAAGGCACCTGTACTTCTTCTTTCCTTCTCTCCTCTTCCCTTTAGAGACTAAAGATCACACAAAAGACAGAAATAATACAATGGACACGTAGCCTCTTCTTGTTGATCCAGAAGCTGTGGAAATCAGAAAGGAGAAGCATGGGGTGTGATGGAGAACCCCCTTCTTCCCACTTCCACTGGAGTCTGGAGACCAGGTGGGAGATTCATAGAAACTAGGGGGAGACACATGGAACATAATGAAAAGTGCCTGCCTCTCCTCCTCAATCCTTATCTCCTCTTCTCCTTTCTCCTCTTCCATTTGGAGGATGGAAATTAGGCAGGAAATAGGCAAGGCACAATGGAAAGTGCCCACCAGTTCTCGTCAATACACAGGCTGGAGATCAGGCAGAAGACAAACATGTTACAATAGAACACCACTTCTTGTTGATACAGAGGTAAGAGAATAAGCATGAGACTTGTGGAGATGAGGAAGGAAATGCACAGGGCACTATGGAAGGAATCTACTTCTCTTCTCTCTCTGATCAGAGAAACCATGCAAAAGAAGCATGAAAATCAGGCAGGAAACTTACAGAAAGTATCTAGGTGTCTTCTTTCCTTCTCTCATCTTTCCTCTGAAAACTAGGGATCAGGCAGAGGACAGACCTGGCTCAATGGAAGATGCCCATCTCTCCTTTTTTGATCCAGAGGCTAGAGACCAGGCAGGAAGCTTGTGGAAATTAGGATGGAGAAGCATAGAGCAGGATGGAATAATCCCAGCTTTTCTCACTGCCAAGGAAAGGCTGGAGACCCATCAGTAGACTCATGGGCATCAGGGAGGAGGTAAATGGGAATGATGAAATGTGCCCATCTGTTCTCTTCTTTCTTCTTCCCTTCCCTGCAGAGGCTGGAGATCAGACCAGAGAAAGATGGAATCCACTGCAAGGCACTTGACTCTCCTCTTCTCATTTCAACTAGAGGCTAGAATCCAAGCAGGAGACACATGAAAATCAATCAGGAGACTCCTGGTCCACTCTGGAAGGCACTGCCACTTCTCCTTTCCTTTTCTGTCTTCTTCCTTCTAGAAACTGGAGATGAGGCAGGAGACAGGAAGGGCACTGTGAAGGGCACACATCTCTCTGCTACCCACAAGCTGATGGTCAAAAAATAGATGCTCTGGATGGAATGGAAGACTCCCACTTTTCCTCTGATTCAGAAAGGGGAAACTTATGAAGGAAATTCATTGAGATCAGGCAGGAGATAGGGCTGGGTGAAAGCGTGAAAGCGATTTTCTCACCTTCTTCCTTTCACTACAGGCTAGAGACCATGGAGAAGTCTTATGGAAAACAGGCAGGAAATGCAAGAGCATGAAGTAAGGTGCATTTATTTCCTTTTTTCTCCTTTGTTTTCTACCCAGAGATGGGAGATAACTGATATAGAGTGAAATGGGGAGAACCAGGAGAACACTATATATAGCACCAGCAATATTTTATAATGATCAACTGTGAATGACTTACCAATTCTCAGTTTTAAAGTTCTTAGGATCAAAAATGCTCTATATTTCTGGAGAAAAAAATTGATGAAATCTAAATACAGAGGAAGGCACTTTTTCTTTGCTTTCTTTTCCTTGTATTTTTGCTCTGTTTTGTCTTTCGTAGCATGACTTACATGGAGAGGTTTTGTAAAATGCACAGGTTTAGTCTAATATGAAAAGTGTTGCTTTCTTAATGAGGAGTGGGAATAGGGAGGAAGTGAGAGTATTTGGAACTCCATATATGAAAAATAAAAACAGAATGTTAAAATTGTTTTGATATATAAGTAGGAAAATAATAACTTATTAAATCAAGTAAACAAAAAAGAAATGACAGGGGAGGTCCTTGGAGCATGAAGAAAGGTACCAGCCTCTTCTCTTTTCTTCTCTCCTGTTTCCTTTGGAGGTTAGAGATCAAGTAGGAGACAGGCAGGACACAATGGAAAGCTGCCACTTCTCCTCTTAGATGTAGAGGCTGGAGACTGTGGTGTTCTCTTCTTTTGTATAATGATGGTTCTCTGGGAGCAGGTATTTTGGGGAGGTTTTCTGGAGGCAGCCTTAGTTTCAGTTCAGAGTAATAATCACCTCAAATACAGTCAGGAGTTAAAATCCAGTTCTTTATTGTTTTTTCCAAAATAGCCCGGTAAGCTTTCCTTGGTTCCGAGAGCTTTTGTTGCTAGTCCTTTAGCTCTTCCAGCTGCTGCCTATCTCCAACTGACTCTCACTGAGACTGAGAGCTTCTTATATATGATCGCTTAAAGGTGTGAATCCAAAGGTTGACTCCTCCTCTGAGAGAGTGGGATTATGGGAGGTGTAAACTTGGATATCTCCCGACTTGTGAACTAATGTGTGAGCTAATGTGTGAACTCTCAAAGGTGTAAGCATTGTTTCTATCAATTCGAGTGACTGAACACCTTGTAAGGATTCGCTCTAATGTGTGAACCAATAAGCATTGTTTCTATCAATTCCATTGAGTTAACACTAGGATTCTAACAGGAGACCAGGTAGGAAATCAGGGGGAAGACTCATAGAGGATGATGCAAAGTATCTGCCCCTGTTCTTTCCTTCTTTCTTCTTCTTATTTAGAGGCTGGAAGTCAGACAGGAGACAGGCACGGTGCCAGAGAAGGCCCAATCTCTCCTCTTGGATCTGGAGGCTGGAGACCAAGTGTGAGGCCCCTGCAAAACAAGAAGGAGAGATACAGGGAATTATGAAAGACACCAACTTCCTCTCTTCCCAGTCCTATTAGAAGTTAGAAATCATGAGGAGAAGCATGAAAATCAGGGAAGAGACACAAGAACCATTAAAGAAGGAACCTCCTCTCCTATATTCTTCTCTCCTCTGTCCCCTGGGAGCTGGTTATCAGGCAGGAGATATGCAGGGCATAATGGAAGGGGCCCATCTTTTCCCACTCCCAGTGAATGCTGGAGACCAGACAGGAGAGTAATAGAGGTCAGGAAGGATCCATGCAAAGAACAAGGGAAGGCGCCCACCTCTCCTCTTGGATCGAGGCTGGGGACCAGACACCCGATTCCTAGAGTTCAGACGAGATAGTATGGACAACAGTGGGGCTTCTGCTGTTTCTTTCTCCCCTTATTCATTCTATTTTCCTACAGAGAATGAAGAAGACTCAGAAAGGTGAGGAAGGAAATGCACTGGCATGATGGAAGGCAACTGCACCTCTTATTTTCACGCATGAGAGATGGAAGATCAGGTAAAGGATTCATGAAGATCAAGTGGGAGACTCGTGGAAATCCAAGAGGAGACCCATGGAGAATGATGAAGGGTACCTGCCTCTCCTCTTCCCTCCTGAGGCAGAAATTCAGGTAACAGACTCATGGAGTTCCCCAAGGAGAGGAATGGACCTGGTAGAAATTCCACCTTCCCTCTTTCCTCTTCCACTGGAGTCAGGTAACCACACAAGAGACTCATGGAAATCAAAGGGCATATTATTTCTCACTTATTGATGCAACAATAGTTAATGAAATGGTTTAACAGGTCTATTATACTATGTATATATAGTCTATATAGTATCTCTATATATCATACATAGTATGATATGTCTATATAATATACAGGAATATCAAATTAAAATCACAAGTGTTCCTATCTCAGAACACAAGTTTCACTTATCGCCAGGGCTAGATACAGTTATTATTTCTCTCATGTTGATTCAATAACTGTTAATGAAAAAGTTCAACAGGTTTTTAAAAAATAATTATTAGTTTAATAAAACAACCATCATATTACTAAAATAATATTCATTCTACCATGTCTATATAATATGCAATAATATCAAGTGAAAATCCCAAAAGATTTTATACATCATGAAGCCAAGATACAGTTATTATTATTATAACTTCTGATGTTGATACAATAACACTTAAGGGAAAATTTAACAGGTCTTTAAAAAAGAATCATTATTAATAAAATAAAACAACCATTACATTTTCACAAATAATATTAATTGTAATATATCCATATAATATGAAATAGTATCAAATTAAAATTCCAAGAGATCATGCTTCAGATAGCATTCACCAGGCCTAGATAGAATTATAATTATTTCCCTCATTTGGATGCAATAATAGTTAATGAAAAAGTTTAACAGGTCTTTAAAAAAGAATCATTATTATTAAAATAAAAACCATTAAAATATCATAAACAATAATTATTATGTCTGTATAATATGAAATTATATAAAATTAAAATCTGAAAAGATCCTACCTCATTGAGTAAGTTTCAGTAATGAGCAGGCCTAGATAATTATTATTATTTCTCACATGTTGATGTAATAACAGTTTATAAAAGGGTTTAACAGGTATTTAAAAAGGAATCATTATGATTAAAATAAAACAACAAATAAATTACCATAAACAATATTCATTATAGAATGACTATATAATATGAAATAATATCAGATTAGAATGTCAAGGCATCCTACCTGAAACAATGGGTTTCAGTAATCAATAGGCCAAGATAGTTATTATTACTTCTCTCTTGTTGATGTAATGACCATTTATGAAAGAGTTCTAAAAAGGAATCATTATTATCAAAATAAAATAACCATTAAATTATTGTAAGCAATAATTATTATAATATGTGTACCATATAAAATAATATCAAATTAAAATCCTAAAAGATTTTACCTCAGACACCAAGGTTTGCTAATCACCAGGCATAGATACAGTAATCATTACTTTTCTCATGTTGATGCAATAACAGTCTATAAAAGGGTTTAACAAGTCTTTAAAAAAGAATCATTATTATTAAAATAAAACAAGTTAAATTATAAAAAACAATAATTGTTATAGTATATATAATATGAAATAATATCAAATTAAAGTTCGAAAAGATCCTACCTTTGACAGCAAGTTTCATTGATCACCATGGCTACATACTTTTATAATTATTATTACTCATGTTGATGGAATAACAGTTAATGAAAAAGTTTAGCAGGTCTTTAAAACAGAATCATTATTATTAAAATAAGACATTCAATTAACCCAAATAATGTTCATTACATTATATCTATATATAAATGAAATAATATCAAATTGGAATCCTAATTCATCCTACCTCAGAGAGTAATTTTCTAGGCTTGTAATGGGCAGGCCTAGATACAGTTATTTCTCTCTTGTTGATGTAATAACAACTTATAAAATGATTTAACAGGTCTTTTGAAAAGAATCATGAGGCGCAGCTAGGTGGTACAGTCAGGAGGACCGGAGTTCAAATCTGCTCTCAAATATTTAATACTTCCTGGCTGTGTGACCCTATGCAAGTCCTTATCCCCAATTGCCTCAGGAAAAAAAATTATTATTCTTTTTATCAAAATAAAACAACCATTAAATTATCACAACTGATAATTATTATAGTATGTCTATAAGATGTGCAATATTATTAAAATCACAAGAGATCCTACCTTAGACAGCAAGTTTCATTAGTAAGGAAGCTTATAAAGAGTTATTATTACTTCTCTCATACTGAGCCAATAACAGTTAAAAGAATCACTATTTTTAAAATAATAGATTAAATTATCATAAACAATAATTATTCTATATCTTTATAATATGAAATAATATCAAATTGGAATCCCCAAAGATCTTACATTTAACAGCAAGTTTCACTAATCACCAGGCCTATATACTGTTATTATTATTGTTATTTCTCATGTTGATGCAATAAAAGTTAATAGAAAAGTTTAACAAGTCTTTAAAGAAGAATCATAATATGTATATATAATGTGCAATTATATCACATTAAAATCTCAAAAAAAATTCCACCACTGACAGCAAGTTTCACTAATCACCAGGCCTAGATACTATTATTTTTATTATTTTTCATGATGAGGCAATAACGGTCAATGAAAAAGTTTAACACTTCTTCAAAAACAAATCATTATTATTAAAATAAAACAACCATTAAATTATCACAAATAATATTCATTAGAGTATGTCTATAAGTTACAAAATAATATCAAATTAGAATCCTATAATGTCCTAGTTCAGATATTAAGTTCTTTAAAAAATAATCATTATTATTAAAATAAAACAGCCGTGAATTATCACAAATAATATTCATTATAAAATGTCTATAAATATGATATAATATCAAATTTGAATCTCAAGACATCCGACTTCAGACTTTAAGTTTCAGTAATAAGTAGGTCTAGATACAGTTATTATTGTGTATCTCAAGTTGATGCAATAACAGTATATAAAATAGTTTAAAGGGTCTTTAAAATGTATTATTATTATTAAAATGAAACAACCATTAAATTGTTACAAACAATAATTATTATACTATATGTATTAAAGGATTTGACATGTTTTATAAAAAGAATCATTATTATTAAAATAACCATTAAATTATCACAAGCAATAATTATTATAGTATGTCTGTATAGTATGAAATAATATTAAATTAAAATCAGAAAAGATCCTATGTCTAACAGCAAGTTTCACTAATCATCAGGACTAGAGACATTAATTATTATTATTATTTTCATGTTGATGAAATAATAGTTAATGAAAAAGTTTAACAGGTCTTTGAAAAAGAATCACAACTATTAAAATAAAAAATTGCATTATCACAAATAATATTCATTATACTATTTCTATACATTATAAAATAATTTCGAAATAGTATCCCAAAGTACTTATTTCTGACGGAAGGTTTCACCAATCACTAGGCCTTGATATATTTATTATTATCCTTTTTCATGTGGACACAATAACAATCAATGAAAAAAATTTAAAGTTCTTTAAAAATGAATCATTATTATTAAACAAAATGACCATTGAATTATCACAAATAATATTCATGATAGTATGTTTGTATAATATGAAACAATATGAAATTAGAATCTCAAGAAATCCTACATTAGACTGTAAATTTCAGTAACAAATGGGCCTAGATATAGTTATTTTTATTCCTCTGATGTTGATGCAAAAATATTTAATGAAAAAAATTAACAGATCTTTAAAAATAATCATTATTATTAAAATAGAAATCATTAATATATCACAAAGAATATTCATTGTAGTATGTTTTTATAATATGCAATAATATGAAATTAGAATCTCCAAAGGTACTAATTTAGACAGTGAGTTTCACTAATCACCAGACCTAGATACCAGTTATTATTATGTCCTTCATTTTGATGCAATAACATTAATGAAAAAGTTTAAGAGATGTTTAAAAAAAAATCAATATTATTAAAATAATGCTACCATCAAATCATTACAAATAATATTTCTTATAAAATATGTATATAACATGACAAAATATCAAATTTGATTTCCAAGACATCCTATCTCAGACAGTAATTTTCAGTAATGAGCAGGCTTAGATAATGTTATTATTATTTTTCTCTTGTTGAAGCAACAACAGTTTATGAAAAGTTTTTATAGGGCTTTGAAAAAGAATCATTCTTCTTAAAATAATACAACCATTAAATTTTCACATGCAGTAATTATTGTAGTATGTTTATAAGATTTGAAATAATATCAAATTAAACTCCCAAGACATCCTACCTCAGATAATAGGTTTCAGTAATGAGCAGTTCTAATAATAGTTATAATTATTTCTCTTCTGTTGAAGCAATAATATTTTATTAAATGGTTTAACAAGTACTAAGAAAGAATTATTGTTATTAAAATATAATAATCATTAAATTATCACAAGCAATGAATATTATATGTTTGTATAGTATAAAATAATATCAAATTAAAATCCCAAAAGATCCTACCTCTGACTAGTTTCACTAATCACCAGACCTAGATATGTTTATTATTTTTTCTCATATTAATGCAACAACATAATAATGATTAAGTTTAACAGGTCTTTAAAAAAGAATCATTATTATTAAAACAAAAAAATTAAATTGTCACAAAAATATTCATTATTGTATGCTTATATAATATGCAATAATATGAAATTAGAATCTCAAGATGTCCTAACTCAGCGAGTTTCACTAATCATCAAGGCTAGATAGTTATTATTTTTTCTATTATTTTGATGCAATAACAATGAAAAAGTTTAACAGTTCATTAAAAAAGAATCATTATTATTAAAATAAAATAATGATTAAATTACCACAAACAATATTTATTATACAATGTCTATATAATATGAAAAAATATCAAATTAAAATTCCCAAAGATCCTACCTCTGATAGCAAGTTTCACTAATCATAAGGCTTAGATACTGTAATTGTTATTATTTCTCATGTTAAAGCAATAATTGTTCATCAAAAAGTTTACAAAAAGTCATTATTATTAAAATAAAACAACCATTAAATTATTACAAATAATATTCATCATACTATATCTATGGAATATGATATAATGTCAAATTAAAATTCCAAGAGATTCTACCTCAGACAGCAAGTTTAACTTATTACGAGGACTAGATAGTTATTATTATTTCTCCTATGTTGATCCAATAACAGTTAATGAAAAAAGTTTAACAAATCTTAAATAAATAATCATAATTATTAAAATAAAAAAACCATTAAATGATCACAAATAACATTCATTATGGAATGACTATGTAAAGTGAAATATCAAATTGGAATCCCAAGCCATACTCCCTCAGATTTTCAAGAATGAGCTGTTCCAGATTCTATTATTATTATTTTTCTTGTGATGATGCAATAACAGTTACTGAAAGGCCTTGTCAGGTCTTTGAAAAAGAATCATTTTCATTAAGATAAAACCATCATTAAATTATCACAAATACTATTCATTATACTGTATCTATGAAATATGAAATAATATCAAATTTAAATCCCAAAGATCCTACCTCAGACAGCCTGTTTAAGTAAACAACAGAGCTAGATGCAGTAAGTATAATTTCTATTAGATTGATGCCATAACAGATAATGAAAAGGATTCACAGGTCTTTAAAAAAGAATCATTATTATTTAAACAAATCAACCATTAAATTTTCACTAACAATAATTATTATAGTATGTATGTAAGATATGAAATAGTATCAAATTAAAATCCCAAGTATCCTACCTCAGAAAATTTTTAGTAATTGACAAGCATAGACATACTTATTATTATTTCTCTCATGTTGATGCAATAACAGTTCATGAAATGATTTAGCAGGTCTTTAAAAAGAATTGTTTTTCTTAAAATAAGACAACCATGAAATCATGAAAAACCATAATTATTATATCTATATGATATGAAATAACATTAAATTACAATTCATAGATTCCAGTTCAGACAGGAAGTTTCAGTAATCAGCAGGCCTAGATTCAGTTATTATTATTTCTCTCATGCTGATGAAGTAACAGATCAATAAAAGGTTTAACAGGTTTTTGAAAAAGAATAACTTTATTATTAAAATGAAACAACAATTAAATTATCACACATAATATTCAGTATACTATTTTTATACTTTAGGAAATAATATCAAATTAGAATCCCAAAAGATCTTTTCTTTGGACAGAAAGTTTCACTAATCAACAGGCCTAGATACAGTTATTATTATTGAATTTATTATATTCATGTAATAACACTTATGGAAAAGTTTAACAAATGTTTTAAAAGGAATTATTATTAATAAAATAAAAACCCTTTAATTATAAAAATAATATTCATTATGATATGTCTATATAATATGGAATATCAAATTAAAATATCAAGCATTTGTACCACAGATAACATGTTTCACTAATCATCAGGACTAGTTAGAGTTATTATTTCACTCATTTTGATGCAATAAGAGTTAATGATAAAGGTTAACAAGTCTATAAAAAAGAATCAATCTTATTAACATAAAAATCATTAAATTGTCACAAACAATAATTATTATAGCATATCTATATAATATATAATGGCATCCAATTAGAATCCCAAAAGATGCTTCCTCAGACCAGAAATTTCAGTAACTAACAGGCCTATATACAATATTTATTACTTCTCTTCTCTTGATGCAATAAAAGTTTGACAGGTCATTAAAAAAAGAATCATTATTATTAAAATAAAACAACCATTAATTGAATGCAAATAATATTCAATAAAATATTTCTATACAATATGAGATAATATCAAATAAAAATCCCAGGAGATCCTATCGCAGACATCACATTTCACTAATCATCAGAGTAGATAGAGTTATTATTATTTATCTCATGTTTATAGAATGAAACTTAATGAAAATGTTCAAAAGATATTTAAAAATATAATAACATAATTAAAATAAAACAACATTTAAATTATCACAAATAATATTCATTATTGTATGTTTATATAATATGTAATAATATGAAATTAGAATCCCATAAGTTCCTAACTCAGACAGCTATTTTCACTAATCACTAACCCTGGATACAGTTGTTATTATTATTTTTCATGCTGATACAATAACAATTAATGAAAAAGTTTAACAGGTCTTTAAAAAGCTATCATTATTATTAAAATAAAACAACCATTAAATTAGTACAAATAATATCCTTTATACTACAGCTATGTAATAAGAAACAATATAAAAGTATAATCCCAAAAGATCTTATCTCAGACGGCAAATTTCACTAATCACTAGGGCTAAATACAATTATTATTATTTCTCTCATATTGATATAATAACAATAAAAATTTTAAAATGTCTTTAAAAAGTGCCATTATTATTAAAATAAAAGAACCCTAAAATTATCACAAATAATATTTATTACACTATTGTGTATAAGATATGAAAACATGTCAAAATAAAATCCTAAGAGATCCTATCTCAGATAGCAAGTTTCGCTTATCACCAAGACTAGATTCAGTTATTATTATTATTTCTCCTATGCTGATCCAATAACAGCTAATGAAAAAAGTTTAACAGGTCTTTAAGAAATAATAATTATTATTAAAATAAAACAACCATTAAAATATAACAAATAATATTAATTTAAATGTTAATAAAATTTGCAACAATATAAAATTAGAATCCCAAGATTTTCTACATCAGAGAGTAAGTTTCAGTAATGATTAGCCCTAGATACTGTTTTTATTATTTCTCTCATGTTGATGCAACAACAGATTCTGAAAGGATTTTTACAGGCCTTTAAAAAAGAATTATTATTATTAAAATAAAACAATTATGAAATTATCAAAATAATATTCATTATATCTATAGAATATTAAATAATATCAAATTAAAATCCCAAAGATGGTACCTCAAACAGCATGTTTCACTAATCAACATGGCTAGAAGCAGTATTATTTCTCTTCTGCTGATGCAATAACAGACAAAGAAAAGGTTCCACAAGTCTTTAAATAAAAACTTTTATTATTAAAAGAAATAAACCATTAAATTTTCACTAACAATAATTATTATAGTATGTCTATAAGATATGAAATAATATAAAATTAAATTCCAAGGATCCTACCTCAGAACAGTTTCAGTAATCAGCATTATGATGTCTATATAATATGAATAAGACCAAATTAAATCCCAAGAAATTGTACCACAAATAGCATGTTTCAAACTAATCATAAGGCCTAGTTAGAGTTTTTGTTATTTCACTAATTTTGATGCTATAAGATTTAATGAAAAGGGTTAACAGATCTTTAAGAAAGAATCATTATCACTAAAATAAAACAACCATTAAATTATCATAAATAATATTCATCAGAGAATATCTATATAATATGAAATAATATGAAATAAAAATCCAAAAAACATCCTGAGACAATAATTTTCAGTAATGAATAGGCCCAGATACATTTATTATTATTTCTCTCATGGTGCTACAATAAGTTTATGAAAGGGTTTAATAGGTCATTAAAAATATCATTTTATTATAATCAAACAACCATCATAGTATTACAAATAAATAAATTATAATATTTTATACAATATGGAATAACACAAAATTACAATCCCACAAGGTTCTAAATCAGACAGCTAATTTTACTAATCACCAGGCCTAGATACTGCTCATATTATTTCTTATGCTAATTCAATGCCAGTTAATGAAAAATTTAACAAGTTTTTTAAAAATAATCATAAATGTTAAAATAAAACAACAAATAATTTATCACCAATAATATGACTTATGGTATTTCTATACAATGTAAAATAATATCAAATTAAATTCCCAAAAGATCCAACATCCGACAGCAAGTTTCACTAATTACCAGCCTAGATATTGTTATTGTTATTATGTTGCATGTTGATGCAACAACAGTTAATGAAAATGTTTAAAAGGTATTTAACAAAGAATCATTATTATTTTAAATAATAACATTTAAATTATCACAAATATTATTCATTATAGAATGTCTATATAATATGAAATAATATCAAATTAGAATCTCAAGACATCCTACATCACACTGTAAGTTTCAGTAATGAGTAGGCCTAGACACAGTTATTGGTGTTTCTCTGATGTTGATTCAATAACAAATAATGCAAAAGTTTAACATGTCTTTAAAAAAGTATCATTATTAGTAAAATAAAATAGCCATTAAGTTATCACATACAATAATTAACCTTATTTGTCTACATAATAGGCAATAATATCAAATTAAAATTTCACAAATTCTTCCTAAGACAGCAAGTTACATTAATCACCAGGCCTAATACATTTATTATTACTATTATTTATCATGTTGGGACAGTTTATGAAAACCTTTAAGAGGTATTTAAAAAAGAATAATTAAAATTAAATAAACATTAAATTGTTACCAAAATATTCAGTATACTATTTCTATAAAATATAAAATGAAATCAAATTAAAATCCCAAGAGTTCCTACCTCAGATATCAAGTTTAACTAATCACCAGGTGCAAATAAATTTATTATTATCATTTCTCATGCTGATGCAATAACAGTTTAAAAAAACTAACTGGTCTTTAAAAAAGAATAATTATTAAAATAAAATAACCATTAATTTATAATAAGTAATATTTATTATAGTATATCTATACAATATGAAATATAATAATATTAAAATCCCAGAAGGCCCTACTTCAGACATTAAGTTTCAGTTATCATCAGGGCTATTGTTGTTCAATAAGAAATAATGAAAATGTTTAATAGTTCTTTACAAAAGAGTCATTAAACGTAAAATAAAAGAACCATTAAATTATCACAAATAATATTCATTAAAGAATGTCTATATAATATGAAATAATATCAAATTACAATCCCCCAAATTCCTGTCTGACAGCATGTTTCACCAGACCTAGAAAATGTGATTATTATTATTTCTTATATTGATGCAATAACATGTAAGGAAAAAGTTTAACAGGATTTAAAAAATAATCATCATTATTAAAATAAAGCAACCATTAATTTATCACAAATAATATTTGTAGTGTGCTTTCTAGAGCCCCCAAATTGGGGTACCAAAATATACCATCCAGACTAGCTCTCTGGAGGACCTCGGGATCAGACTGGACTTAATGGAGGAGTGAGGAAGGCAGGAGACTCACAAGGATGGTCAAAGATGGAGTCCTTATTTCAAGTACTCTCAGTCCTTAAATACCTTGGTATAAATATATCATTACAGCACACTAAGTATGTGCCAACTAGAGAACCTTACATCACCATAGCACACTGAGCAAGTGCTAACTATAAGCACCCTGCTATTGACATGTAAATACCTCCCTTTACTGTAAGTATCTCTTGCTTCAAGTAGAACACAGGTGGTCATGCCCTCCTTGACTTCTCAGGAAAGGTAAGAACACCAAAGGGAGGTGGGCAGCCAAACCAGACATTGTTACCAGGTTTCCCTCTGGGCTGAAGGATCTTATACCTTAACTAGAGTTCTCCCTCTATCTGCAGCCCTCTACAAATATTCATTATAGTATGTCTATACAATATGAAATAATGCCAAATTAGTATCTCAAGACATCTCAAAAACCAAGAATCCTTCGACTGTAAATTTCCGTAATGAGTTGGTCCAGATATAGTTATTATTATTTCTCTCTTGTTGATGCAATGATATTTTATGAAAGGGTTTAACAGATCTTTAAAAAAGAATAGTTGCCCTTAAAAGAAAAACAATAATTATTATGTCTGTGAGATATGAAATAATATCAAATTAAAATAGCAAAAATTCCTACCTTAGATATCCAGTTTTAGTAACCAGTAGGCCTAGATCCAATTATTATTATTTCTTTCATATTAATGGAATAAAAAGTTTATGAAAGGAATCATTATTATTAAATAAAACCATCATTACAATGTTACAAACAATAATTATTATATTATTTCCATAAAATATGAAATAATATCAAATTAAACTCCCCAAAATATTTCCTCAGACAATAAATTTCATTAATCACCAGCCTTAAATACATTTATTATTATTATTTCTCATGTTGATACGATAACAGTAAGTGAAAAAGTTTGACAGGTCTTTAAAAAAGAATAGTTATTATTAAAATAAGATACCCATTAAATTATCACAAGAATATTCAATATAGAAAGTCTATTCAATATGAAATAATATAAAATTAGAATCTCAATATATCCTACTCAGACTAAGATTCAGTCATGAGTAGGCCTAGATACAATGATTATTATTTCACTCTTTTTGATGCAATTACAGTTTATGAAAGTGTTTAACAGGTCTTTAAAAGAAAATCTTTATTATTAAAATAAAACAATCATTAAATTATCAAAAAATAATTATTATATTTTGTCTATATGATATGCAATAACATAAAATTAAAATCCCAAAAGATCCTACCTCAGACAGCAAGTTTCAATAAACAGTAGGCCCAGATAAAAACATGTAATAACAGATTTCTATAGGAGGGTTTAAAAGGTCTTTAAAAAAAGAATCATTATTATCAAAATTAGACAAGTGTTAAATTATCACACAAAATAATTATTATAGTATATCTATATAATATGCATTAATACCAAATTAAATTCCCAAAATTTCCCACCTAAAAAAGCAAATTTCAATAATTAACAGTCTAGATAATATTATTATTATTTCTCATGTTATTGCAATAACAGTTAATGAAAAACTTTAACAGGTCTTTAAAAAAGAATCATAACCATTAAAACAACTATTAAGTTATCATCAATAATATGCAGTATAGTATTTCTAAACAATATGAAATAAAATCAAATTAGAAACCCAATTGTCCTATCTCTAACAATAAGTTTCATTAATTATCAGACCTTAATACAGTCATGATTATTATTTTTCATGGTGATGCAATCATAGTTAATGAAAACCTTTAAACAGTTTTTTTTTTAAATGAATCATTATTACTAAAATAAAACAACCATTAAGTTATCACAACTAATATTCATTTTACTATGTCTATATAATATGAAATAATATCAAATTAAATTGCCAAATATCTTACCTCAGAAAGCTTGTTTCACTAATCACCAGGACTCAATGCACTAATTATTACTTATTATTTTGCCTATGCTGATGCAGTAACAGTTAATGAAAAGGCTGAACAATTAATTCTTTAAAAAAGAATATTAAAATAACAAAACTATATGTGTATGTCTACACAATATGAAATAGTGTCAAAGTAAAATACCAAGAGCTCCTACCTCAAACAGCAAGTTTCTGTAATCACCAGGCCTAGATACAGTTATGATCATTTTTCTCAGGATGATGCAATAAAAGTAAATAAAAAAGTTAAATGAGCTTTTAAAAAATAATTATCACTATTAAAATAAAACAACCATTAAATTATCACAAATAATATTGATTACAAAATGTCTACATAATATGAAACAACATCAAATTAGAATCCTAAGACATTCTACCTAGACAGTAATTTTCAGTAATGAGAAGGCCTACATACAGTTATTATTTCTCTCATTTTGATGCAATAATAGTTTATGAAAGGGTTTTTATAAGTCTTTAAAAAAGAATAAATTTTATTAAAATACAAAAACCATTAATTTATCACAAATAATATTCATCATATTTTGTCTTTAAAATATGAAATAATATCAAATTAAAATCCAAAGAGATCCTACCATTAAGAGTAAGTTTCACTAATCACCAGGGCTAGATACAATAACTATTTTTTCTCTCATGGTGTTGCAATAAAACTTAATAAAAAGTTTAATAGATCTACTTTTTGTGAACCTATTAATGTAGAATCATTATTATGAAAATAAAACAACCATTAAATTATCACAGTTAATATTCATCATAGTATGTCTATATATTATTCAATAATATCAACTTAAAATCCCAAAAGATCCTACCTTAGGCAACAAATTTCACTAATCCTTAGGGCTAGATACAGTAACTATTATTTTTCTCATGTTGATGCAATAAGTGTTTATGAAAGGGTTGAAAAGGACTTTGAAAAGAATAATTATTATCAAAATAAAAGCATTAAATTAACATTAACAATAATTATTATACTATAATGTAATTATACTGTAATGAAATGGTTAGCTTTCTGGAGGCCTTCCAGAAAGAGTATTGGTTTCAGTGGAGGAATGCAATAGGCAGGAAAGCCACCAGGAGGCTGATCAAAGATGGAATCTCTCTGGCTGACTTTGTCCTCAGTTTAAATACTCTATTACAAGTACATCATCATAGGGGTAAATCTTGTAGAATAGGTGTCAATCTTGTAGAACTATACTAGGTACTAAGTACATGTAAACTAGAGAATCATTATCTTAATTCCACTGAGTTAACACCTTGTTGTAGGATTAAATCAATCATACTGAGCCATAAGTATGTTTCTCCAGAGTTCCTGCCCTTTACATTATAGAGTGTAAGTTATGAAATAATATAAAATTAAAATACAAAGAGATCCTATTTCAGACAAAGAGTTTCAGTAATCAACAAGCCTTGATATAGTTATTATTTCTCTTATGTGGATACAGATCAACAGTTGATACAATTGATACATACAGTATGAACAGATTATGAAAGAGTTTAACAAGTCATTTAAAAAGAATCATTACATTAAAATAAATCAACCACTAAATTATCCTAAACAATAATTATTATAGGATATCTAAATAATATGAAATAATACCAAATTAAAATCCTAAAAGCTTTACCTCAAACAGCAAGTTTCAGTAATCACCAGAGCTAGCTATGATTACTTTTATTTCTTTCATATTGATAGAATAAAGTTTATGAAAAGTTTTAATAGGTGTTTTAAAAAGAATCATTATTAAAAGAAAACAACCATTAAAATAGCACAAATAATATTCACTAAAGTATGTTTGTATAATATGCAGTAATATGAAATTAAAATCCCAAGAGGTTCTAACTCAGACAGCTACTTAATCATTATTATCAAAAAACAACCATTAAATTTTCACAAACAATTTTTATAGAGTGTCAATTAGATATGCAATAAAATCAAATTAAAATCCCCAGAGATCCTACCTCATTTAACAAGTTTCAGTCATCAGGAGGCCTAGAATCAGTTACTGTTATTTTTCTCATGTTGATGCAATAACAGTTAATGCAAAGAGTTTAGCAGATTGTTAAGAAAGCATTATTCTTAAAATAAAGGAAGCATTAATTATCACAAATAATATTCATTATGTTTAAATAATGTGTAGTTATATGAATTTAGAGTCCCATAAGATCCAAGCCAAGATAGCTAGTCTCACTAATGACCAGGACTAAATACAGTTATGATTATTTCCATAATTTTTCTGCAATAACAGTTAATGAAGAAATTTAAGAAAATTTTAAAAATGAATTATTATTATTAAAATAAAATCACCATTAAATTATCATAAATAATATTTGTTATATATTATATATATACATATTTTATATGTATATATATAATATGAAATAATATCAAATTTAAATCCCAAAAGATCCTATATCAGACAGGAAGTTTCACTAATTACTAGGCCTTGATACAGTTATTATTATTATTTTACATATTAATGAAATAAAGTCTATTGGAATCCTAATGTTAACTCAACTTGAATTTAAATT
This sequence comes from Antechinus flavipes, assembly GCF_016432865.1. NCBI lineage: Eukaryota > Metazoa > Chordata > Mammalia > Dasyuromorphia > Dasyuridae > Antechinus > Antechinus flavipes. Next base: position 31,713,871 of record NC_067404.1, on the reverse strand, counting down.
ATGACAAATAACATATGTCATAGAATGTCTATATTTTATTAAATAATATCAAATTAGAATCCTACCTCAGAATGTAATTTTCAGTAACAAGTAGATCTAGATACAGTTATTATTTCTCTCTTGTTGATGCAATAACATATCATGAAAGCTTTTAACAGGCCTTTTAAAAAATCACTATTATTAACTAAAACAGCCATTAAATTATCATAAACAATAATTGGTACAGTATGTTTATAACATATGAAAAACTATCAAATTAAAATCCAAAGAAATACTACCTCAGACAGCAATTTTCAAAAATCAGTAGGCCAAATACAATTATTATTATTTTTCTCACATGGATGCAATAACAGTAAGTGAATAAGTATTACAGGTCTTTAAAAAAGAATCATAATTATTAAAATGAAACAATCACTAAAATGAAACAACAACTAATATTGATTAAAATATTTCTATATGATATGAAATAATATCAAATTAGAAACCCAAGAGATCCCATCTCAGATATCTTGTTTCACTTATCACCAGGATAGTCATTTTTTCTCTCATGTTTATGCAATAAAAGTTAATGAAAATGTTCAACAGGTATTTAAAGAAGAATTATTATAATTAAAATAAAACAACAATTAAGTTATCACAAATAATATTAATTATATCATGTTTAGCAATAAGTAATAATATGAAAGTAGAATCCCACGAGCTCCCAACTTAGATAGCTATTGTCACTAATCACTAATCATTATTATTAAAATAAACAACCATTAAATTATCACAAATAATATTCATTGTAACATTTCTATATAATATGAAATACTATCAAATTAAAATCCCAAAAAGTCCTACCTCAGACAAGAAGTTTCTTGCATCACCAAATGTAGATGCAGTTATTATTATTATAGTTTCTCACTTTGCTACAATAACAGTTGATGAAAAAGTTTAACCAGTCTTTTAAAATAATAACTATTATTTTAAAAAATAACAAATGATCACAAACAACAAATATTAAAGAATGTCAATATAATATGAACTCATATGAAATTAGAATTCCAAGATAGCCTATTACAGACATCAAGTTTCATTAAACATTAGGCCTAGATTCAGTTATTATTATTTCTCTCATTTTGATGCAATAAAAGTTAATGAAAAAGTTCAACTTGTCTTTAAAAAGAATCATTATTGGGGCAGCTAGGTGGCGCAGTGGATAGAGCACCAGCCCTGAAGTCAGGAGGACCTGAGTTCAAATCTGGTCTCAGACACTGTCTAGCTGTGTGACCCTGGGCAAGTCATTTAACCCCAATTGCCTCGGGGGGGGGGGAATAGTTAAAAAAAAAAGAATCATTATTACTAACATAAAACAAGCATCATATTATCAAAATAATATTCATTATAGTATGTATTTATAATATGCAATAATATCAAATTAAATTCCCAAAAGATCCTACCTCAGATAGAAAGTTTTTTGCATCACCAAGCCTAGATAGAATTATTATTATAATTTCTCATATTGATTCAATAAGAGTTAATGAAAAAAGTGTTAGAGATTTTAAAAAATAATCATTACTATTAAAAACAAAACTACCATTAAATTAAACAAATAATATTACTTATACTATCTATATAATATGAAATAATATCAAATTAAAATCCCAAAGATCCAACTCATATGGCATCTTTCACTAATCAAGAGGGCTAGGTACAGTAATTATTATTTCTCTTATGCTGATGCAATCAAAGTGAATGAAAAGGTTTGACAATCCTTAAAAAAGAATCATTATTATTAAAACAAAATAACCATTCATTTATCATAAATGATAATTATTAGAGTATGTCTATATCTATATAATATGTAATAATATCAAATTTAAATCCCCCCAAACCCTACCAAAGACCTCAAGTTTCACTAATCACCAGGCCTAGATGCAGCTATTATTTCCATTTTGATACAATAACAGTTAACAAAAATTTTTTAACAGGTCTTTAAAAAGGAATCATTATTATAAAAATAAAATAACCATTATATCATCACAAATAATAATGATTATCTTATATCTGTACAATATGAAATAATATCAAATTAAAATTCTAAAAGATCCTATCTCTGACAGCAATTTCAGTAATCACCAAGGCTTCAATACTGTTATTATTGTTATTTCTCTTGTTGCTGCAATAATATTGAATGAAAAATTTTAAACAGTATTTAAAAAAAGAATCATAATTGTTAAAAAAAAACAAGTTATCACCTATAATATACATTATACTATTTCTATACAATATGAAATAATAGCAATTAAAATGCCAAAATATCCTACCTCTGACAGCTAGTTTAATCACCAGGCCATGGTACAGCTAATATTATTATTTTTCATGATGATGCAATAACAGTAAATGAAATACTCTAATGGTTCTTTTAAAATGAACCATTATTATGAAAAACACAACCATTAAATTATCACATATAATACTAACTACAATATATTTATATAATATGAAATAATATCAAATTAAAATCCCAAGACATCCTACTTCAGACAGTAAGTTTTAGTAATGAGTAAGCCTAGATAAAGTTATTATTTCTCTCAAGTTAATGCAATAAAAATATATTAAATGGCTTAAAATTCTTTAAAAAGTATCATTATTAGTAAAATAAAACAACCATTAAATTGTCATAAAGAATAATTATTATACTACGTTTTTAAGATATGAAATTATATCAAATTAAAATTCCAAGAGATACTACCTCCGACAGCAAGTTTCAGTAAGCAGCAGGCCTCAATACAGTTTAAAAGATCTACTAAAACCTTTCATAAACTGTTATTGCATCAATATATTTCTGCCATATTGATGCAATAACAGTTTATGAAAGGTTTTAGTAGATCTTTAAAAAAGAATCATTATTATTAAAATAAAACAACCATTAAATTATCATAAACAGTAATTATTATGCTATGTATAATATGAAATATCAAATTAAAATTCCAAAAGGCCATACCTCTAACAGCAAGTTTCAATAATCACCAGTCCTAGTTATTATTTCTCATATGGTTGCAATAACAGTTAAGGAAAAAATTTAAGAAGTCTTTAAAAAAGAATCACAACTGTTAAAATAAAACAATTAAGTTATCTCCAATAATATTCATTATATTATTTCTATACAATATGAAATAATTTCAAATTAGAATCCCAAAGTACTGACTTCTGATGGTTTGTTTCACTAATCACCAAGCCTTAATATCGTTATTATTATTGTTTTTCATTTTGATACAATAACAGTCAACCAAAAAGTTTAACAGTTCTTTAAAAATGAATTTTTATTATTAAACAAAACAACCATTCAATTATCACAAATAACATTCATTATTGTATGTTTGTATAATATGAAATAAAAATTCCAAGACATCCTACTTTTGACAGTAAGATTCAGTAATGACCAGGCCTAGATACAGTTATTATTATTTCTCCCATGTTGGTACAATAACAACTTATAAAAGGGTTTAAACAAGTATTTTTAAAAGAATCATCATTGGCACTGCTAGGTGCCCTGAAGTCAGGAAGATCTGAGTTCAAATCTGGCCTCAGACACTTTATTGCTTCCTAGCTGTGTGATCCTGGGCAAGTCACTTAACCCCAATTGCCTCAGGGGGAAAAAAGAATGATTATTACTAAAATAAAACAAGCCTTAAATTATAACAAACAATAACTATTATACGATATCTATATAATATGAAATAATATCAATGTAAAAATCCCAAAATATCCTACTTCAAACAAGTTTCACTAAGCACCAGGGCTAGATACAGTTACTATTATTTCTTGCATATTGATACAATAACAGTTAATGAAAAAAGTTTAACATGTCTTTAAAAATCATCATTATTTTAAAAATAAAACAACCATTAAATTATCACTAACAATAATTATTATAGCATGCCTATATAATATAAATTAATATCAAATTAAAATCCCAAAAGACTCTACCTATTGTTAGAAATAACACTCTTGACACCGAAAATCAGATATTGAGTGAAAATTTATTAAAGACAAATCTTAAGGAATCGTCTTAACATTTATGTCTAGAAGTGGGCCCCACTTCTCTTCGGGAAGAGGGAGCATTGAGTCCAGAAATGGGGGAACCTTTATACTTGCTCATGTGACGCAACTCCTCCCTTCAGAAAACAGATTGGTCCATTTTATCCAGGTTACAGTCTTTCTGATATGCCCACTACATGTTTCCCTTTAATATGTCTAAAATATGCCCCCCCCATCATACATCCCATATTCAAAAATAGCAGAAAACTCCTCCTATTGAGTGTGTTGTTTAATCTTCAATTAGCCTGTTAAGCAGGCACATTAGTGATTTGGTCAAGTCTTGTCACTGACCCCAACTAGTTTAAGTTGGATGGCCTATTATCTAAGTTTGTGATTTTGTCAAAACCACAAGACTCTTACTGATTGGCTGAATCCCCCTGCACCTTCCTAGCCCCCCCCCCCAAATTCCTTCTTTGCTCAAGACTTTTACTGATCACTTAATTGTTCTGTGAAGCCTAACCATCCTTAACCTCTCATATTCTGAAAATCTCTTGCTCAGTGGTAAGCACTATCCCACACTACCTCAAAGCTTGCAATACTGTGGAAACATAGCTTTTCAACATTTCTCATAATTTCCCCATTTCCTTTTTAATAAGGATTTGGTTTCCACATCTTTTCTGTTGCCTCTTCTTCAAACCTTTTAACATCATCTTACATTCCTCATCTATATTTTGATCTTCCTCAAAAGTAACCATTCTAATTTAACATTTCTCTTTAAACTAAAAACTTGCAACCTGAAAGGAACAAGACTAAAAAGGAATACAATAAACTTGGCCCAAACAATAATATGATCCACAATCCATAATGAGGTACATGATTCTAAGTAGATCCTCAGCTTGAACCCATCCTCCTCCTTCTTCTGTCTTTTGGGGTGATGGAATTCTAGGGCCAAAGGAAAGAGATCTCAGTCTTCCACAGGAATCACGATTACTTCAAGCTGGAAAGGGGCGTAGCGTTGAATCATCTTACAAAGTAAACCTTTAAGAACCTTATTTTATACAGATTTATGCATCTATCAATAGATAGGTTGAGTAGGCCAAATATTCATTTACCTACTTATTTAGGATATAATGATCATATTTTTCAGATTGAAAACTGCAAGATCTTACATACTTGTATTGTACTCATGATTTCTATTGATCACTTACTCTAGTTAAAGCAGCTTGCTATAAGAGGAAAAAGCTGGAACATAATAATAAAAAAACGGGCCTTCAGGCCTCAGTCTGAGAGCACATACATGATAGGATAAAGCATTCTTAGCTCTGTTTTATAGTTGACAATCAATTATGCAGTAACCATTCCACCTTATAGCCACTCAGGAGTAATCAGGTAGATTTTTATTGAAAGGAACTCCCCTGGGAAACTGAGTCAGAAGGATACTGCCTCAAGCAGAGGCCAAGGTTTTTGCCCAGAAATTAACTTTTGCCCAGACAACCTCCATCTATAATAGTTCAAGATCACATTCTTCTGAGTAGATTGTGGCATATTTCTCTCATATGGTGGATTACTGATGATGACTTTTGTAGAAAATTATACCTAAATTCTAAATTCTAAAAATATCAGCTATAGTCCCAAGAGATTTATCTCAAATAGCAAGTCTCATCAATCAAAGCTTCAGATGAATTTAGTTCTCAAGAATCACATATCCTAAATAAGTATTGCCTACAATCCTACATTAATAACAATAAGAGATTCATCTTAGAAATTTCTTAGGTTAGAAGACTTATCTGTTTTAAATCTCCTTCCTTAGTTTTACCTATAGAGGGTTTCCTGTAGGAACTATCCCCCCAGTTATAATTTGTTTCTTTGGTTTCCTTCACTTCCTCTAAGTCTCCCAGTTCAGAAACAGGTCCCTTAACTTTAGTGTAATGAGTCCAATCTCATTCAGTTGTTCTTACAGCAGTGTCAGTGGTTAGCAGAATCTGGAATGGCCCATCCCAGCTAGGAAGTAAACTTTCTCCTTTCCAAGATTTTATCAGTACCAGTCACCTGGTTTGGATGGAAGTACAGTGAATTCAAGTGGTGGCGTCTGAGCAAGGAGTTCTTTCAATGGAAGTTCTGAAAGACAAGTAGATACTGCCAGTATATAGCATCTTAGAAACCTATCCTTCCTCTGAAAGGATGGGGCCTCTCCTTCCCTTACAAACAACATTTCAAAGGGTGATAATCCAATATCCCACCTAGGGGTTGTTCTGACTCTGAGAAGTGCTAGCGGCAAACATTTCATCCAAGGTAACCTTGTTTCAGTGCTTAGTTTAATGATCTGTTGTTTTAAAGTTTGAATCATTGGCTCTACTCTTCCTGAAGAAGGTGGATGCCAAGGGGTATGGAATTCCCATTTAATTCCTAAACACATCAAGACATTCCGTAATACCCTAGCAGGAATTCCACTGTCCATGTTGGTCCTTTCCACTAATCCAAACTGAGGAATGATCTGTTCAAGGAGGATTTTGCTGACCCCAGCTTCCATGGCTGAGCTCAGAGGATAGGATTCCCACCAACCAGTTAAATGATCTACAATTACCAGTAAATGTTTACATATCTCAATTAGTGGCATTTCAGTGAAATTTACCTGAAGAATTTGGAAGGATCTTAGTGAGATTTCTCTTCCCCACTTCATTTGTTTCCTCAGGATCTTTTTGTGCCATATTACACATCTTTCTGTGATTTGTTTTGCCACTGTGTAAATCCCAATACACCCAGACTGTTTAAGAATCATATCACACAGTGCTTGGGTTCCTCAATGACTTCCCCTATGGAGAATTCCCATCAGTTCTCTTGTTATCCCTTTGCTTAACATTTTGGGAGTACCCACTATCCTTTCTCATCTTTAGTAGCCCCTAATTTAAACAACTCTTCTGTTTCCCTTTGATTAAAGATGCGGGTCACTTTGGGACAATCTATTTGAGGTATTAAGACTAATGTGGAGTTTTCTCTGTCACTTAGTCCAGCTTGCCTTGCTTCCTCATCTGCAAGCCTATTTCCACTCACTTCTGGGGAGCTTCCCTTTTGGTGTCCTTTGATGTGTACCTGCTATTTCTGATGGCAATAGTAAATTTTCTCATCATGACCCAAATCCTTTCCTTTACTATTTATGAGGCCCCGTTCCTCCCAAAATTTTCCAAAAGCATGGACTACTCCATAGGCAGATTTGGAATCTGTTTATATACGTCCTTCTTTCTCACTCAATTTCCTGAAAGGCCCGATTTAGAGCGCAGAGTTGCATGTCTGTGCTGTCCAATTCTTTGGACTCTTGTACTGACCTATCTTTCCCATTTATGATTGCAGAACCATTCCTTCTCTTTCCTTCAAACACTTGTGAAGACTCATCTATGAACAATCTTTCTCCTGTTTCAAAAGGAATATCATTCAAATCTAATCTAACTTTGGTTTGGAAGTCTATCACATTCAGACAACTATATTCAGGTTCTGCCTGACTTGATTGACTTTTCTGTGGGAAGGTGGCTAGATTGATACAGTTCTCAATGCTTAAAACCAAGTCATCTTTTTCAGCAATAATAATTCATATTTTAAGATTCTTGAATCAGTCAGCCAACAACCTGCCCTTTGGTTTAGAATGGTCCTAACTTGATGTGGGGTGCTTACTATCAATGCTCCCCCAAAAGTCAATTTTTGACTTTCTTTTTACCAACAAGAGAGTTGCAGCTACTGCTTATATACACTCAGGCCATCCTCTAGAGATAGGATCAAGTAATTTGGATAAAAAGGCAACTGGTTGCCTTTGTCCAGCCCATAACTGAGTTAAAACCCCCAAAGCAGTTCTTTTATCTACAATAACAAACAGATGGAAAGGTTTATTAAGGGTAGGCAGGGCCAATACTGGGGCTGTAACCAGAGCCTGCTTTACCTGTAGAAACATTTCTTTCTCCTCTTGTAACCATTCTAACTGCTCTAGCTCTTCTAATAATTTTTGAGTCTTTTGTTAGTTATGCATATGAGTCAATCCATACTCTATCCTGTCAATCCCCCAAATTTCCTCAATTCCCTCTTAGTCTGGGGGATGGGTTTCTCTGTTACAGCTTTAATTCTGTCAGAATTGATTTTTCTAATTACTTTGCAGATCAGATGTCCCAAATATTCTAAATCTCTTTCCAAAAACTAATTTCTTGGGTGACACCATCAACCCATTATCTCCTAAAAAGTTTAAAAGATTCATTGAGGTTTCAGAAACTTTTTTCTGTTTTTCTCCAGTGAGCAGCAAGTCATCTACATATTGTAACAAACTTAGACCCTTTGGGAGTTTAAATTTTTCTAGAAGACTTTCCAAAATTTGTCCAAAAAGATTTGGAGCCTCAGTGAATCCTTGAGGTAGAACCATCCACTTATATTGCTGTTTCCCACCTGTCCCTGGGTTTTCTCAAGTGAAGGCAAAAAAATCTCTGTTTTCAGTTAAAGGACAATCCCAAAAGGCATCCTTCCAGTCATTAATTGTGAACCACCCATGTTTTGTAGGCATTTGACTAAATAGGGTATAAAGATTAGGAACCACTGAGTGACAGACTGAAACCAACTGATTTACTTCCCTCAAATCTTGAACCAGCCGATATGTTCCATCAGGTTTTTGGACTAGGAGCACAGACATATTGAAAGGAGACATACATGGTTCCAAAAGCCCTCGCTTTAACAGTTGATTAATAACTGGCTTCAGTCCTTTCCTTCCTTCCATTGGGATAGGATACTGTCTAACATAGGTCATAGCCTGAGGATTCTTTAGTTTAATTTCCATTGGTTCAACCTTCATACTCCCACGATTTCCTTCCCCTACCCAAACTTCTGGTCTAATGTTTTTATAGGTTTTCAGTACTTAACAAATGTAGTCTAACAGCCAATAATTCCTGTATCATTTTTATCTCCATATCTAATTTATGAATTAAGTCTATTCCCACAGGTTTATTCCTACTTCTGGGACAAATAAAAATTTGATAGTACTTTGTTTATTTGCATACCAAATAGTTGTTTCATTAAAAATTGGTACTTGAAAATTTTCTCCTTTCACTCCAGAGATTTTAAGGCTGTCCCCACTCAATTTCATCCCCTCAGGTTGTGTACTAAGTGAGGATCTTTCTGCCCTGGTATCTACAAGGAATAGCATATTTTCTCTGGAGCTCCCAATCTTTACATTAAGCAGGGTTTTTTGGTCAGGTTTAAGGAGAAAGAACCCCTGAATTCCCTAACCATTTTCTTCCTCAAATGGCATGAGGGGTGTTACTAGCTTTTTTTCACTCAGGGCAATTCCTCTTGAAGTGCCCTTGATGAGATTCTAGTGGTAGAGAATTGATGTGGGAATCTTGGTCAGAGGCACAGGTCCAACACAAAAAGAATTCATGAACCCGAAATCTTGGTGGCAAAAAAGGAAGTTTTAATCTTCACTAAGAAGCTCTCTCTTAGCAGACAACTCTCTTGATGAGATTTGCAAAGAATGTGTTAACAGAAACCTATTTTATGAGCAAATCTTGGGGCTGAGGGCAGTTTGAGCTGAATATATCCCAATGGAATGAAATCACTTTGAAGGCGTTTTCCAGAATTTGGAGTTTCCTGAATGAGGATGCAGTGATTCAAAAGATCAATGGGGGGTGATTTGCCCAAGATCTCCAATTGAATGAACTGCTTATCTTAGAAAAAGACCAGTCTGGAAAATATGCCCCACCCAAGACTCAGGAACCCCGAATCTCCCTTCTTTTACTGATCAAAAGGGACACAGTTTCAGAGTTCAACCTCCCCCCCCAACCCTGACTTTCCACATCTTGCCTCTCCATTGTTTCTCATTATTTTCCCTTCTTTCCCCAATCTGGTATCTCTGTTCTGTTTGTTTGTCATGATTTGTACCATGATTTTATTTTTCCGTTTTTTTTTTTCTCATCTTCCCTTAGTACATAAACTTTCTGATCCTCCCTCAATAATTCTTCTAGAGGCTTAGTATTCTATTGTTCCAACTTTTGGATTTTTTAATTTATATCTGGCCAAGAGTTGGTCACATAGTGTGCCTTGAATATCCCTTCTGCTAGAGGATCCTGTAGGTCTAAACCAGAATACCTTCTAAAATTTTCTCTCATCCTTTCTAAAAATTCATATGGAAACTCCTCCTTTTTTGGTGAATTTCAAACATCTTGTTTAAATTCTGAGACTTTGGTACT